>NC_047679.1:59459768-59732268 GCF_011762505.2 Arvicanthis niloticus
TTCTCAAAAGTGGGCCTGGAGCCTGTATTTCTGGGGAATTGTCTGAAGTTTTAGTTCACAGGGTATGATCTTTCAGTGGAGTGGGACTACAGCCAGGCTGGCCTCGAACTCAGAAATCCGCCTGCCTCTGCCTCCCAAGTGCTGGGATTAAAGGTGTGCGCCACCACCGCCCGGCTATAAATGAATTCTTAATCATAGAGTTTTAGGAAGATACCCAGAGGTCTTAACAGCTGGTATATTTTTAAACTTGTTTCCAGACTACAAATGATATAAGGGCCTGACTTCATTTCCTCACTGAAAACTTAGTGGCTGAACTTCAGAATGATGGTTGATACAGACAGAAGCAAAGATATTCAGGAAAGGAAAATATAGTCTTTGTATATCTGTAAACCCAACACTTCGGAGGGTGAGGCCAAGTGAGTGCAGGTTCACTGAAATCCTACAGGAAGGAAGATAACAAAGGACGATAATATGGATTAAGAGAAATAGAAAAATCTGTGCTGAATTATTGTTTCAGTACTCTGAGAACATTCCCAGTGCAACACAACTATAGTGCCCACAGTTCATGCAGCGGTAGTGAACATTCCAGCATAAAATATTTAGAAACTCCAAGGAGATAGAAGACATGGATCTAATTGTCCTTAGAATGAAGCAAACTGAAATGGGTATTTACTGAGAAGATCAATTTGTGTTTTAATCAGGCAGACCAATTCAAACCAGACTTTATTTATTTCTACCTGAGCATCCTAGTATATGTTACCGAGAAGACTACCTTTCACCTTCTGTAAAATAATTATGCAGAAGGTTATAATGTCGGAATTTGGAAGAACTATGCACAAGAAATAAGATACATAAAATACAATGTTCAGATTTACCAATCAGGGAAAACCTTGATGGCCACATAAATTATACTTAGATATTTTAGATTTCGAGTAATTTTAAAGTCTTCTTTAACATATGTTCTCAAGTGATTAGAATAATTTTAATCTTAGTTGGTAAAACTACAAGTGAGGATTGTGTTCCATTCTCTCATTAACAGTGCTTTTGCTATTACTGTTTGCCTTCTCGGGTGCCCTGCTTTATCTGAACCCAGTTTTCATGCTTAAAAAAGAATCAAGTTCTTCACTGATAGTGAAAATACTTACCTTGTATTCAGTCTAATTTGGATAAAAAATTTTAAAGTTTTTAAATGGGCAAAATCTCATTTAAAATCTTTCAAATACAACTCTAATTTGAGAGTATGCCTCTGTTTTAAAGCCAAACTTCTAGAGTAATGAACAAATTTCTTCCTACTAAGAACAAAGGAAGAATAGCAATTGGATTAACTAATTATAGATTACTGCTACTATTGCTATAAAAAATTTAAAATATAATAGATTAAAGGCTCTCTTATATTTTTGGTTGTGAGCCTAGCCTTTAACGGCTGAGCCATCTCTCCAGCCCGATTAAAGGCTCTCAAAAGCCCCATGGTACACACAGACATCTGCCTATGTTGAAGTAAATTCAAGACTATTGAGTTTTGTAGGTAAGCCTTACAATTTCCTATTTTATATAAATTGTATACATCAATCAATCTCCAAAGAAATAATGATCTTAGCACTTTGTACCTTAAGAGTCTATGTTTCATGTTTACATGACTTTTAATATATCCTCAGAGAGTTGGCAATATACCTATCTATAACTTTATGGAACTATATGTAGTTTATCTATGTCTATAAACAAGATTCATATTTTGTCAATGAGAAGTAAATTAGAGACAAATAATTTTTGACTATTTTAGTCCCTTTAAAAGTTATAATTGTACATACCCTTGTGTCTTATCTAACATTCTTGTGACTTTCAAAACCTTTAAAAAATATTCTTAGTAGAACATTAGCTTCCACCAATTCAAAAGCTAAGAATGTCATCAGATAGCATCTGGAATCTATAGCATAGTTTCCCCTATTTTTTGTAACCAACCCACCAGAGGACTCCATCAATATGCTTAGTAAATATCTTGGTTTATGAAGGAGCATGGTATTTGGGGGCAATCTGAATGTGTGTGTTCCTGAACCATGGTTACTTACATTTGGCTCGCTCTACAATAAACTATCTTTTATTCTTTGATTTGAAGGCTCCGTGTTTTTGCCTAGACAAGAACCAGCAGCACTCCCAGCTGTGAACTCTTTGAAGAAACACATTGCTTATTAACTTTTATATGGACTCCATAGATTTTGTATGTACTTCTGAGCATCCATCTTAGCTTACCTAATGCCTGCCACCACATGGAAAGACACAAGTTTTCTTCTTGTAGGTTACTTCTTCCTAAAGAATTGGAATACTTGTTTTATTGTTCAAAAAGCATAGTTTGGGTGTGGGCTTGATGGTGCACACCTTTATATCAGCACTCAAGGGGCAGATGTATGCAGATATCTGACTTAAAGGCCAGTTTGGTCTACATAGTTAATTCTAGGACAGCTGGTTAATTCTAGGTCAGCTGGGCTACAGAGTGAGATTCTGTCTCAATGAAAAAGGAAAAGAAAACCAGAAAGTATGTTTTCAATCTTTAAACTGCTAGAAGAAAACATGGGCAGTTCTCTATAAGATATAGACGTAGAAAAAGACTCTCTGAATAGAGCTCCATTGGCTCAGGATTAAAGCTAATAATTGACCATGCAAAATTAAAAGTCAGGCCTGGAGAGATTGCTCAGCAGTTAAAGGTACTGACTGCTCTTACAGAGGTCTAGGGTTCAAATCCCAGCACCCACATGGCAGCTCACAACTGTCTATAACATCAGGATCTGACACTTTTGCATAGACAAACATGTAGGCAAAACACCAATACACATAAAATAAAGATAAATAAATAAATAAACATTAAAAAACTAAAAGTCTTCTGTACAACAGGAAACAATTGAATAAAGAGCAAGCACACAGAATGAGAGAAAATTTTTGTTGGGGACCCCTGTGGTTGAGTTGGGGAGGGGCTAGAAGAAGCTGAGGAGGAGGGTGACCCATAGGGAGACCAGCAGTCTCAACTGACCTGGACCTCCAGATTTCACAGACACTGGGCCACCAACCAGGCAGCATACACTAGCTATTATGAGGCCCCCAGCACATATACAGTAGAGGACTACCTGGTCTGTCCGCAGTGGGAGACAACACACCTAGCCCTTGAGAGACTTGAGGCCCCAGGGAGTGGGGAGATCTTTTTGGGGGGGTGCTGAGGGGTAGGGACATTACCTTGAGAGTGGGAAGGAGGAATGGGATGAGGAACAGTCAGAGGGGAGACTGGGAGGAGATAACAACTGGACTGTAAAACAATTAATCATAATCATAATCATAATCATAAATTGCCTTTTACCTTTAAGGGGTGGGGGAAATCAGAGTTGAGAAAACAAAGACCAAATTAATAATGGGCTATGGACCTGAACAGAGAGTTCTCAAAAGAAGAAATTAAAATGGTTAAGAAATACCTTAAAAAGTGTTCAACATCCTTAACAATTAGAGAAGTGTAAATTAGATATTCTATCTAATTTTGATATTTTATCTTACCTTATTCAGAATGACTAAGCTCAAAAAACAACTGGCAAAAACTGCTGGCAAGAATGTGGGGAAAAAGAAACCCTCACTCAATGTTGGTAGTATTGCAAACTGGCATAGTCAATCTGGAAATCAGTGTGGAGAGCCCTCAAAAAAGGTAAAAATAAGTCTACCTTATGACTAAGCTCTACTACTCCTTGCATATGCTCAAAGAAACCAACATCTTACTTCACAGATACTTGCTCAGACATGTTGATTGCCACCTATGTGTCCTTCAGGTCATGAATGGATAATGAAAATGTGGTGCATATACACCATGCAATACTAGAGATCTGCAGAGAAAAATGAAATCATGGAATGTGAACATGAATGGATGGAATTGGAAAGTATACTGAGTGAAGTGATTAAGCTCTTTTAATTTCTGGATCCTACTTAAGAATCTTTAGATGTGAGTACATAACCTGGAGTAACTGCAGGAATCAGGAAAGTAAAAGATGGTCATGGGAAGGGGGGTCTTTAGAGAAAGGGGTTGTAGCACACAGGTGATATAAAGAGGTAGATTCGGGAAATGGAGAATGTTTAAATGGGAAGTAGGGAGGAAGGGCCATACAGAGGAAGAGGGAGAGAAGAAGAAATAACACTAAGGATGTTTGGAAGAAGCTATAGAGAAACATTATGTTACTAGCTAGAGCTGGGCTATATGTAGGTATCTATTAGAGATTAAGAGCACTTGCTGGATTACACTGATAGATTTTCACATGTTGAACCACTCCTGCATCTCTAGAATGAAGTCTACTTGATCACTGTGGATGATCTTTTGGATGTGTTCTTGGATTTGGTTTGCAAGTATTTTATTGAGTATTTTTATTGGGTATTTTTGTGTCAATGTTCTTTCTTTGTTGATTCTTTGTGTGGTTTGGGCATCAGGGTGACTGAGGTCTCACAAAATAAATTTGGCAATGTTCCCTCTTTTCTATTTTGTGGAATAATTTGAGTAGTACTGTTATCAGCTTTTCTTTGAAAATCTGGTAGAATTCTGTACTAAAACCATGAAGGAGGAGTGTATGGGGTGGGGGCAGAGGGGAGGTGGTGGGGAGAGGCTGGGGGGGGTGAGAGGAAGGAGATGAAACTTCGGTTGGGAGGTAAAATGAGAAAAAGGAAGAATACTTATAAAGAGCATCACTCACTTGGTAGCTCAAAACCATTTGTAATTCTAATTCCAGGAGATCCAATACCATCTTTCAACCTCTGCAGGCATCAGGAATGCAAGTGGTGAACATACATACTTGCAGACAAATACTTACATACAATAATAACAATAAACAAATCTTTGAAAATACATAATATATAATAATATTTGCAAGTGTATGTGCACAAACATTTTTTGAATGAAGTTATTTTACTTGGGGTGTTAAGACTTTCCCCAAGAGCCATAGAGCATTTAACAAAAAATCTAGTGCCAGGCATGAGAAATCTCCCCTAGACTTATTGGTCAGGAGATTACAAGACAATATATGCTCCCCAAATGATATAGGCTATTGTTATTGCCATTCATTGCATCCCAGAAGTTGAAGGTAAGATTCTATTGCTGAAGACACCACATATGCTGGACTTGGAGGAATAAAACCTGGACACCACATCCCTGAGTACTAGTAGCTAAAGCTGCCAAGGGGAAAAAAAAGCAAGCATCAGTCCCATCTAGCTGTAAAGCCTAGGGACCACAACAATGACCAGCACCAAAAGATATCTGCAAGGATGCAATAGTGGCACATCTTGGGGATAAACATAAGGTGTCTAGATGGAGTTAAGGGCTTCTGAATGGCAGGGAAGTCATGCCAGATGTTGTAAATCTAAACAACTACCTATGCTTGGCAAAGTCATGAACTCTAGGAAACTTACTATTCCTGCCATGTTTCTAAGCCAGTATAGTGTCTAGCTGCATTGAAAATTCTTATTTTACACCCACAGGTAAATGTCACACTTAGTCTTCATCAAAGAAGCCTCTTTTTGAAGCATATGGGCAACATTAAGAAAATCACTGTACTGGCTGGTTTTGTGTCAACTTGACACAAGCTGGAGTTATCACAGAGAAAGGAGCTTCAGTTGAGAAAATGCCTCCATGAGATCTAGCTGTAAGGCATTTTCTCAATTAGTGATTAAGGGTTGGAGGGCCCATTGTGGGTGGTGCCATCCCTGGGCTGGTAGTTCTAGGTTCTATAAGAAAGCAAGCTGAGCAAGCCAGGGGAAGCAAACCAGTAAGTAACATTCTTTCATGGCTTCTGTGTCAGCTCCTGCTTCCTGACCTGCTTGAGTTCCAGTCCTGACTTCCTTTCCTGACCTGCTTGAGTTCCAGTCCTGACTTCCTGGAACTCAATGTGGAACTATAAGCTGAACAAACCCTTTCCTCCCGAATTTGCTTCTTGGTCATGATGTTTGTGCAGAAATAGAAAACCTAACTAAGACAACCACAATGGCTCAAAATGCAGAGGACAACTGAATGTGTGTTGCCCAGTCTCAGTTAATAAATCTACAACACAACCCCTAAACCTAAGGATTAGAGAACATCATGGAAAAGGAGAAAGAAAGATCATAATAGCCACAGGACCAGGATGTGTGCTGTGAGGTAGTATCTTCTATGTATGATATGCAGCCATGAAATCTCAAAAATATGGTCACCTTAACAAGATATTTATGACACCACCAGCTAATATACCAACATAGATGGAAAAAATCTTACAAGGCTCTACACCTAGATGAAGAGCTACAGGCAACTAATGGCTGCTGGGAAAGGGAGAATCAGTCTTTTCTAGGAAAGAGCTCCCTGATAGATTATCCAACCCTAAGCAGTCAGCTCTAAACACATACAGATAGGAATAACACTAAATCAACTCAGCAGCCAATATATATACATACATGTGTACATGTATGTGTGTATTTGTATTTAAAGAAGAGGAAGTGAGGAGACATAGGAGGAGTTGGGAAGAGAAAGACCAGAATGATGTAAAGTACTCATGTAAGAATTTCTTAAAAAAATAAAAAAGCATAGTTTCAAGTGGCTGGCCATGGCACAGTGATTAAGAATAGGCTCTCTTCTTGCAGAGGAGTGGCATTTACCTCCTAGTACCCACAACAGTTGGCTAACAACTACCCATAATTTTACCCCTAGAGCATCTTATGCCCTCTTCTGGGATTCTGTGCACACAAGTTTTCTTAAGTGCACAGACCAACACATATACACATAATTAAAAATAAAAAAAATGATGTTTAATTTCAAGAAGTCAGAATGTCCAAATACAACAACTCCTACTCAAAGAAGAAAATAGCAGTTAATATGTTTTGCTAAATTGGCATCAATAATTCAAGGAAACCAAGCTAAACAGAGTATGATATATATGCAATTAACAACTTCTTTATGTTTTAATTTCTTTTCATTTTAACTCTGGCAGTTTAATACACACAGACATATTGTATTTTGCTTATGCTCACCCATATTACTGTGTCCCATCCTCCTCTTGCTGAATCTTTCCTTCTCCTGAACAAGTCTTTTAAATTTCATTTCATTGTTGTTTTGTGACTCAATGAGTTTAATTAGTGTTGTTTTGAAGAGGTCAGCTCAGGAACTTTGGAAAGGTCATGGGACACTTGTCCTTCCAGAAGGGAGAGGCTGATTAACATTCCTCAGACCACAGGAGAGGGAACCCACCTGTGGGTGGGGAAGGCCAAAGCATGTAGACACATTCCACGGGACAGACCAACCCTTGCCACCTACAGACAAGGGAAGTCCTTGCCACCTCATTCCCTAAAGACCAATCAGTTTAAAAAGTCACACTGTTCTGCCATCACATTGTGCCTAATGGCTGCTGTCCTAAAAATTGTATAAAAACTGGCCAAATGGGCTGCTCTGGGTTGCCCCCCTCTTTCCTGGGTGCAGGATGTCCCCAACACATTGGAACAATAAATTCCTCTTGCTTGTTGCATCGATTCCTGGTTCCACGTGGTTCACTCAGGGGGTCCCCAGTAAGCTAAGGCTTGTCAGAGTCTTACAGTTTGTGTAAGTGGATGAAGGGTTATTTATTGGAGCATGCACAACTTAGCACTGTTTACATCACTGAAGAAAACTGCTCCCTTTCCCCAGCAACCATTAAGTGCCAGTAGTTCCTCAAGGAGGGGTGGAGACCTATGATCTCTTCTCCCTCTATCCATGATGGAATGTTGAAGAGTGCAGCCATGTTCATGTTCTGTGTAGATAACCATAGCTTTTGTGCTTATGAGTGTGATAATCACACCACATCAGAATATAGTTTTATAGTATATAGAATTTTTTACAGAATTATAGAATATAGAATATAGTTTCACAGCACCACTTCCATTCTTCCATCCCCCTGTTCCACAATGTTTTTTGAGCCTTGGAGGAGGCGATGTAAATGTTCTATTTAGATATTAGCACTGAACAGTCACTTATTATCTACACTTGACCAGTTGTAAATCTCATTATCTGTTGTCCTCTGTGCAAAGAACCATCTCTGACCTACTAATCTATGAATACAAACAGAAATATTTAGAGAATGATTTGATATCATGCACATTTAGCAAAACGTCAGCATTAGATTCTCACCTAGTGTCTATGACCTTTCTAGATATAGGCTTTTGAATGAATTTTCAGAATCAGGCATAAATACCATCCTATGGAATTGTTCTCAATTCCAAGTGGAAAATAGTTAGTTGTCCCCAAAACTGTTATGCCACTATTACACCAGTGGGCATATTTTGCCTGATAAATTGCAATTATAGCATGCAAGGCCCTTCACTGCATAAGACTAATGATGTCTTTTCCTAAAATGATCTACATAGCATATTTAAGCAATGTGAAAGATAGTAAGTAGGGAAGAAGAGTCAATTATAACTTGATTTCTCTATGTCCTGTAACCAAACTGTCTTTAGCAACAGGATCTTACTTACCATCTATTTCTGGGATGCTACCAAGAGAAATGGCAATAGCCTGTGTTTTTTAGAGGTCTCTGGAACTTCCCTGATCAGTAACTCATATGCAGTATCTCATGGAGATTTTCATTTACTAATATATGTCTTCTAGGGGAAACATTATTCACTCATGCAAAGTACATCTATTCAAATCTCTTTTCCCTCTAAAATGGTATTTTAAACTATCTTGCAAAGAAGTGGGTTTCCAAAAGTATTTTCCATGTATCTTTAGTTTAAGTTAGCTTATCTCCCACTGTCTTATCTCCTTCTTTAAACCTTATTACTGCCCCCCCCCATACTATCCTATTGTATGGGAGGGGATAGTAGAATACGTATGACTCTTATATGTCTAAAGCCAGAAGAATAAAAAGTCAATAAAAAGTTCTTTAAGATTGGTTCCATGTCAGAATACTTTTTCAATGCTTAGATAGGCTACTTACAATATGTCCTTAGTATTTGTTTTTATTTATTTTTTTTATCAAACCAGGGCCAGCCAGTGGAAAGTGGTGGTTTGAATGAGAAATGTCCCACATAGGCTTATATCTGAACACTTGATCCCCAGTTGGTAGCACTGTTTGGAGAGGTTATAGAACTTTTAGAATGTGGAGCTTGCTGGAGGAAGTACTAGATGATTGGAGAACTGATAGGTTCACCTGTCTTCTGGTTTTCTCAGCTTCCAGTGTGTTGTTAGAGATGTGATCTCTAAAGAGGTTGTCTGTTCTGGTTGACTGCAGTCATTCCTCTTTTGTGGAGTTTTAAGCCAAATCAAACTCTGTTTCTTATAAGTCATTTTTGGTCATGACATTTTATCACTGCAACAGAAGAGTAACCAGTAGAGTCATGTACAGGGCAAAGTTCAGGGTCATATTAGGCCTATCCTGAGCATTGTTTGAGCTATGCGTATGAGCATAACATTCTAGACATCTTAGTGTTTGCCATAGCTTTAAAAACTCTCTTTGTGTTTTTTTTCCTAAATTTCTTTATCTCCAGGATTTTGCTTCTGCATTTGTCTTGTTCTGATTGTTTTCTTGTGTCACTAAGCCCAATTATTTTACCTTAAAATAATTTTGACCATGGTTCTTCAGGAAAGCACCTCAGTTCTGAGATTATTTCATGCCAGTAGAAAGAAAAGAGACTTTCCACTAGTTCTTGAGTTAGCTGCCAGACAACTTTCAACTTTACACACACACACACACACACACACACACACACACACACACACACACACAAGCTTGCTGGCATGCATTTGAATGCAGGCATACATTTTGAGGTCAGAGGTCACCTTGCTGGAGTCAGTTCTCTACTTTCACCATGTGGGGTCTGGGGATCAAACTCAGGTCATCAGCCTTGATGGCAAGCACCAAGCTGCTGAGCCATTGTGCTGGCTAGGTTTTATGTCAACTTGACACAAGCCAGAGTTGTTTTGGAAGAGGGAACCTTATTTGAGAAAATGCCCCGACCAGATTTGCCTGTGGGCAAACCTATGATGAAGTTTCTTAATTTATGACTGATGTGGAAGGGCCCAGCTCATTCTGGGCAGTGTCACCCCTGGGCTAGTGGTCTTGGGTAGTATAAGAAGGCAGGCTGAACAAGCCATGTGGAATAAGCCAGTAAGCAGAACTTCCTGTTTTTTAAGGAAAGGGGGAATTAAATCTAGATCTTAGACTAAGCCTGCCATAGTGAAATAAACCCTCTGCCTCTTGCAGTGCAGGGCAGATGTCAAAGCTAGAAAAAGATTGTGTATTGGTATTTAGTGATGAGCTTACTGTGGTGAGACAATATACAACATGGAACACAGAGGTCTCTACTTCCTGACCAGAGTTTGTAGATAGGGCCTCCATATCTGAACTGGCACCAGAGCACTGTGTGCTTCTGGGATGCACTTGAGTTTCAAGTGACATTTGGTTCACATGTCAGCCTTGGAATGGACCTAGTACATTTGTATGTCACCATATGCTTCTCAACTTGAGGCAGACAGCACAATTATTGTCACATCACTGCTCAAAACTGGAACCTTTAGGTGTTAGATGTCTGTGTAAGATGTCCGCATGCAGCTTAGAACAGATCACTCCAGACCAAATGATTGGGGGGGGGGGGAGTTTATTCAGCAGATAGGGCAAAGATGGGGGGAAGAAGATGGAAGAAAACGGAAGAGAGAGGAAGAAGAGTAGAGGCCGGCCATGACCATGTGGAGAGAGAGGAAGAGAAGAGGAGGGGCAAGGGAAGCTAGAGGCAAGAGAGCAAGAGATTAAGAGAATAAGAGAATAAGAGAGTAAGAGAGAAAGGAGGGGAGCAAGCAGCCCCTTTTATAGTGGGCCAGGCCTACCTGGCTGTTGCCAGGTAACTGTGGAGGTGGAGTTTAGACAGAATACTAACATTCCCCCATTTTGGTTTAATTAAAAAAGAAAAATTAGAATGAGGTGATGGCAAAGCAGGAATAGGGTCGTGGTGATATCTGGCTACTTCCTACTGGCATTTACAGCAACCTGTCTCTAGAGGGAACCTAGAAGAATGGGTATGGGGGATGTTTGTCTGGTTTTAGGAGAGTTGGCTGTTTCCTGCTGTCCAGGGTCTATGGAACCATCTGAAGATAGGTCAGAAGGAACAGGTCCAGTAGAAGCAGCTGTGTATATGACAGGAGGTGGAACATCTGGAGGTTGCTTCTCTGGAGCTGTTCTGGATGTGCCTGGACTTGACAAGATGTAGGGAATAAGATTAAGTACATTTGGGAGAAAGAAAATTTTTTTCTAAGATGTACATTTGAAACCCAGAGGGATCCCACCCTTTGAAATAGGTAGTAAGTGGGAACTTTAGGCAGATGTACTTATCTGGATGGCATCTATTTGGTCCGTGAGAGGTAGATTTGAGTGGGTTTCCTGTAGCATATGAGTTTACAAAAGAGATAACAGCATGAGTTAACAACACGAGCAGTCTTTAAGATGAACCTTTGCTGGATCGTATAGTAGAATGTTTTATTAGAGTTAGGCAAGTTTATAGGAACTCAGATAATATTAGAACAGTGGCATAGCAAGAAGAGAAAATATGAAGCATTTAATTGATGGCAACTGAGTTTAGGTAATAAGGTAACAGATAATATCTGTGAAAGCTTAGCTGTCAATTTAGTCAGAAGTCTGAGAAAGAGTAAACAATAATCTACCAGTTATATATTATTTTAAAAAATGACAGAGTCCACTAGCCAATAGTTCCCGTGGTCTCCATAGTCTCTTGGGTGAAGTCTGTTTGGCTTCCAAGCACAGAAGACACAGGACTTTTCTTTGTGGAATGGATACGGGTGACATGAGAAATGACTTACCTTGGTTTAGCCAAGTCATTTGACTCAGAGCATCCAGTTTAGTCCACTGCATTAGTGACAATATCATCACATACAATCCAGGCTGTATCTTCTAGGTGTCCAAGTCTTCTGAAACCATCTTGGATCAACTCTTAGAGGCTTTGGGAATTCTGTCGGCCATAAACTTAAATATAGTATTAGCAGACTTCTGACAAGACTGAGAGCCATAGGATTGGTTGTAATTGAATAGAATTTAATAGCAGTAGTAAAAATCTATTAAGACAGGATAGGAAAGAGTCTTAAGTAACTTTGGCAGGTTGTGTAGGTAGAGAAAAGCACATTTTTTTTTGTATTAGCAAAGAAACATTTGGCTAGGACCATAATAAGAAAGTTGGCAGCAGTGGCATACAATTGAATGGCTGGTGGGTTGGGGCAGTGGGCCACAGGTCATGACCCGGGGTTGTGCTATGGGACTTCAGCTGAGGGCATAGGTGCTGCAGGTCAGGTCTAGGGCAGTGGCAGGGCGGGATTTCCTACTAGTGGCTGGAAGTCATTGCCCAGTGCCTCTGGTGGCTAATCTGCAGTGGGCAAGGAAAAGCAAGCGAGTCCTGTATCACAGCCACATTTATGTTAGCTGCTCTTATGGCGGAAGGCATCCCTAACACTCACTTTACAGGTCCCGGGCAGAGAGGGAGAGGAAGAGAGAAAGAGCCTCCCTCGAGTGCAGGGGCAGCCAAGCCCTTTGCACAGGTGGTTGCCCACATGGGGAAGCAAGTCTCAGAGAGGGTCCCTGGCAGAATGTAAGGAGTAGACCCAGAGCAGGGCTAAGAACCACAGAAGGGAGCAAGCAGGGTCCTGGAACCTGCTGCTTCAGGCGAACTGGCTGAACTAAATGGCTGCAGCTGGCCGCAAATGAGGAGGCGGCAAAGGTGGGAAAGGGGGCAAGCAGGGTCGCAGACCCGCTGCTTTCTAGGCAAACCAGCTGAACTAAGTGGTTCCAGCTAGCTGAAAATGACGGAGGAGCAGGGGAAGAGGACTATGCTAACAGGTGGCACATGAAAGACTGACCTCCGGGGGAGACACGCTAGGGACTAGAGCTTGGAGCCAGTGCTCCTGAGAGAGAACGCCCTGTCCAGGCCTGGCCTGGGGTACTCAGCTGTGAGAAACTGTCTTGAGAGGGGAAATATCTCATCCAAGGGGAGGAGTTGCAGAACGAGGGTCAGGGAAGTGCAGTGTTAGCTCTGAGCTCAAGAAATCTTTCCTGGGACCATGTGGATGGTTATTCTGATCAGTGGCGGATGGCTAAAAAAAATCTGGGGTTGGGAACAGGCAGAACACATGGAGGGATTAGAGCAAAGGTAGATGAATGCTTGGATATAGGGAATTTCTTTCCATTTACCAGACTGCTGGCAGTATGTATGAAGACCCTTTAAAATGACTGCATCTAGTGTGCCATTAGGTGGCCATTTTAAATCATTATCTAGAGGGTACCAAATCCAGACTTTATTGCAGAGGTATATCAATTTGGAAGGCCTCAAATCAGGCGTTAATTTTAGAGATTTGAGGTTTTTCAGGAGACCACCCAGTGGGGTGTCTGGGGGTGCAGCGGAAGACAATGTAGTGCCCATTGGGTGATGGGAGATGTTACCAAGCTATTCATATCAGAGTCCCGAAAGACAAGTCAGTAATAAATCAGGCAACAGCCTAGATATCAGGTTGTCAGGAGAATATGTAGGGGCCTCGGTGAACTCCTGGAGATCCAAAAAGCAGTTCAACCTGGTACCAGGATTTCTGGCAGCTGCAAGAGCTTGGGGGGGGGGGGAGACTATAAACTGCTTTCGAGGGGGGAGTCACCCAGTGGCCAATGTCCTAAGTAGTAGTTCAGCTAGGAGGCCAGTCATATGGACTGGGGCAGTCAAATGCCAACACCTCTCAGCCCAGGGAAGGTTGGCCAGGACCTATCTGGGCATATAGGGTCCCTCCCACCAATTGGAATCTCCTTACCAATCAATATGCCAGTGTGTTTGCAGGCTTATGCAGTCTGGTATCAGGAAGGGTGGAACCGTGAGATCTGTGTGGGCCTGTCTGGCAGGTGGAATTGGTCTGTAGCAGTGGTGGAAGTTCACGCAGCGGATGGAGTCCATGTGGCGAAGTGGCAGTGGCAGTGGTAGAGGCAGGCCAGGTGGCATCAGCAGCCAAGTTACAGCAGCCAGCGGCTGCGGCATCCGGCAGCATGGTGGTTCCCGAAGTTCTCAATATGCACCAGTGTTAGACGTCTGCTCAGCTCAGAACAAATCACTCCAGACCACATGGTTCCAAGTGGGGGAAGTTTATTCAGGAGATAGGGCAAAGGTGGGGGGAAGAAGAGGAAGAATAAGAGAGAAGAAGAGGAAGAAGAGGAGTAGAGTGACCACATGAAGAGAGAGGAAGAGAAGGGGAAGGGGCGAGGGGACAGAGAAGCTAGAGGCAAGAGAGTAAGAGGGTAAGAGGGTAAGAGATTAAGAGAGAGAGAAGGGGGCAAGCAGCCCCTTTTATAGTGGGCCAGGCCTACCTGGCTGTTGCCAGGTAACTGTGGGGAGGAGCATACCTGGCTGTTGCCAGGTAATTGTGGAGGTGGAGTTTAGACAGAATACTAATACTAGGCCTGGCAGAGCATGTATTTCAGTGAGATAGACTCCTATATCAATTTGCATTACTGTCAGTTGTGGCACATGTCTTGATGCACCTCTGAGACTACATATGACTTTGAAACAGTAAGATTCAGGTGCAATCCTACTTAGTTAATTTAGATAGTGGAAAGACTGCCTTTACCTATGCCACATCAACCTTGAAGAGGATAGCGTCAAACAAGATCCTGTTCTCATTTTTTAGGACATGGTAGGAAGCTCAGGACTTGGCCTTGGATCTCAGTGTTGAGCTATTTAATGATACATTCTATCATTATCCAGTGCCTTTAAATGTAGCCACTGGAATGACTTTGCAGGCAGGCATAGATGTGACCCCAGACTGTGAGATGTCTATTCCAGCAAATCTCCACTGTAGTTGGCTGTAGAGATTGTAGATCCTAATTCCATCTGAGCAGTCAACACAGCCTAACTTTGTGGAACATGATCTAACCTCAGAGCTGTGTTCATCAAGCTTTGAATCAAGGCTGGCATAATGATGCATTGGTAGTCATAGGTACAGCTCACCTGTAGCTGGTCCTTCCATAGTGATTCTACCTAGGGTAAAGTAGAATCCAAGTGCTTGCTTTACTGGCTAGTGGCTGCAATTAAGATATCAGGGCCCATGTTGTCCCTAGAAGAATTCTGTTGGGGGCAGTTTCCCCATTTAGATGTGTTTCAAGAAGAAAAGTATTAATCTCACTGGGATGGGAAAATAAAATAGACATTGTGGGTGGAGGGCATTGGTGGTGGATGGAGATGGGAACAGGAGGGATTAGGTGGGGAGAGGATGGAGAGTACTGGGAGAGACATCTGGAATTGGGGTGCAAATCTTAGGGATGAGCTAGAAATCTAGTGAAATGGAAACTCCCAGGAATCTATGAGAATGAACCTAGCTAGGATTTATAGCAATGAGTGGATATAGAGACTGAACTGGCCATCTCCTGTAACAAGGTAAGACAGGGACTGAACCACCAGTAGAGACATAAAACCTTTGATCTACATAAATTTGTCCTGCCTCCAAGATGTGCTGGGATAAAGGTGACACAGAAATTATGGGAGTGACCAAACAATGACTGGTCCAGCTTGAGACCATGCCATGAGAAGGTGCTCAGCCCAGACACTGTGTGGAGACCTAGGACCCAGAGGCTGGGGAGTCCAGAGACTTAGGATAGAAGCAAACATGACTGGCAAAAAAAATCAATGAAATGATTCCTAATGTTATCCTACTATACTTATAGATTTGTACCTACTTCAATCGTCATTAGAGAGACTTCATCCATCAACTAGATGAAAAAGATGTAGAGACACACAGCCAAACATTAGGTGGAGCTTGGGGGAAACCTATGGAAGAGAGGGAGGAAGGGTTGTAGGAGCCAGATGGGTCAAGGACACCATAAGAAAGCCCACAGAATCAACTAACATGGATTTATAGCAGCCCACAGAGACTGAGTTGCTAACCAGTGATTGTGCATGGTTTAACCTAGGCCCTCTGCATATATCATATAACATATGTTATATGTTTGGTTTTCAGTTTGGTTCTCATAGATTCCTTGGTGTTCTTCTGGGACTCCTAACAGAGGGAGTATGGGGCTGTTACTGACTGTTGCCTGATTTAAGGACCCTTTTCTGCTTCTGAGTTGCCTCATTCAGCTTCAATATGAGGGGAGGTGCCTAGTCTTACTGCAATTTGACATGCTATATTTTGTGGATATCCGTGGGAGGCCTGCCCTTTTCTGAAGAGTAACAGAAGAGATGATACAGGACAGAGAGGATGTGGTGGTGGAGGGTCTTGGAGGGGAGAGAGTGGAAACTGGAATTGGGATGTTAAAAAAATAAGAAAGAGAAAAGGGGAAACACCTTAAAATATTGTCAAAATAAATATATGTTAATGCAAAGGGGGATACCCCCTGAAACTGAATATCTTCTGTAAGGCAGAGAACCCAGTTAACCAGACAAAATGGAAGCCTACAAAATGGGAAAAGATTTTTTCAATTCCACATCTCACATAGGGCTAATATCTAAAATATATAAAGAACTCACGAAACTAGAAAAAAAAACAAACAAACCAAAAATCTATTTTAATCAATAATTAAAAATGGGGAACAGATCTAAACAAAATTCTCAATGCAGAATAAAGTTTAAAAAATTTGCAGGAAAATGAATGGACTTAGAATGTATAACATTAAGTGATACCAGATAACTTTAGAAAGAAAATAATCTACATGTCAAATGTGAGATTTAGTCAATAACAAGTGTATATATGTAAATAAATTTGCATGTGAAATATAATATGAAAAGACAAGAAAGGGATAAATATAAGGGGATGAAGAAAGATCGAATGCAGGTAATGAATGTAAGTTTTCAAAGAGGATGAAGTGGAAACTTAAGGGTTCTTTGGAAAGTCAGTTGTGTTGGATAGTTTTTGCTGGGGCAAACATGTGAAGGAACATTTCGTTGAAATGGACACAAGTGAGAGGACGTTCTGATAAAACAATCACATGAAAGGACACATGATGGATTTTTCTCTAATGACACACATGTATTGGTCCACCTTACATTGTGTAGTTGAGCTCTGTTTATCAGAACTCCATAGAGAGAAACTCACCAAAAAACTTGTGGTGTGTTGCAGCTTCTTTTTGCTTCAAGGGACTTGGGAGATATTAAGGAACACTGATTGTTGTCTCCTGTTATTTTTGTTATTAGAGGTGAAGTTATCTTTGTGTGGTTATCTTCTTTTGAGTTTGTTGGAAGAGGGTTACTTTCTTGCTCTTTCTAGTGAATAATACCCTCCTTGTATTGGAGCTTTTCTGCTATTATCCTTTGTAGTGTTGGGTTTGTGGAAAGATATTGTGTAAATTTGGTTTTGTCGTGGAATATCTTGGTTTCTCCATCTATGGTAATTGAGAGTTTTGCTGGGTATAGTAGCCTGGGCTGGCATTTGTGTTCTCTTAGGGTCTGTATGACATCTGTCCAGCATCTTCTAGCTTTTATAGTATCTGGTGAGAAGTCTGGTGTAATTCTGATATGTCTGCCTTTATATGTTACTTGGCCTTTCTCCCTTACTGCATGTAATATTCTTTCTTTGTTTTGTGCACTTGGTGTTTTGATTATTATATGACAGGAGGTATTTCTTTTCTGGTCTAGTATATTTGGCATTCTATAGGCTTCTTGTATGTTTATGGGCATCTTGTTCTTTAGATTAGGGAAGTTTTCTTCTATAATTTTGTTGAAGATATTTTATTGGCCCTTTAAGTTGGGAATCTTCACTCTCATCTATACCTATTATCCTTAGGTTTTTTCTTCTCATTGTGTCCTGAATTTCCTGGATGTTTTGTGTTAAGAACTTTTTGCATTTTGCATTTTCTTTGACAGTTGTGTTGATATTTTCTATGATATCTTCTGCACCTGAGATTCTCTCTTCTATCTCTTGTATTCTGTTGGTGATGCTTGCATCTATGACTTCTGATTTCTTTCCTAGGTTTTCTATCTTCAGGGTAGTCTCCCTTTGTAATTTTTTGATTGTTTTTACTTCCATTTTTATGTCTTGGATGGTTTTGTTCAATTCCTTCACCTGTTTGGTTGTGTTCTCTTGTAAGTCTTTAAGGGATTTTTGTGTTTCCACTTTAATGGCTTCTACCTGTTTACGTGTATTCTCCTCAAATTCTTTGAGAGTGTTATTTATGTCCTTCTTGAAGTTCTCTATCATCATCATTATAAGTGATTTTAAATCTGAATCTTGCTTTCCTAGTGATATGGGAAATTCAGGACTTTCTTGTGTGGGAGAACTAGGTTCTAAGGATGCCAAGTACCCTGGGTTACTGATGCTTATGTTCTTGTGCTTGCCTTTTGCCATCTGTATCTCCTTAGTGCTACCTGCCCTGTCACTGACTAGAGCCCGTCTTTCCTATTATCTTGGTTGTATCAGAACTTTGTTGGGTGGGTGTAACTACTGGGGTAAGCGCTGGGGCCCAAAATCTGCTCAGTGCTCAAGCTCAGACAGGATACTCCCCGAGTTAGAGCACCTGGGATCCCTGCTTCCTCTGGGTTCTTAGAGATTGGGGGCAGAGCTGCCATCCAAGATCTGCTCAGTGCTCTGGCCCAGACTGGAAGGAACCAGTGTTACGTGCTGGGAGTGACTTCCTGGGTCCTTGTGGGTCTCAGTTACTCCCTGTTTGGGGCGGGCCTTGCTGTCTGCTTACCTAAGATACTGCCCGAGTTAAAGGGCCTGAGATCCCTGCTTCCTCTGGGTTCTTTGAGATTGGGGACAGAGCTGCCACCCAAGATCTGCTCAGTGCTCTGGCCCAGACCGGAAGCCACAGTTTTCATTCTTATTGCCTATTCTAACTGTTCATTGAGTTGCAACTCAATAGATTATGAATTTGGTTCATTTTGATGCATGGTGTTTTTAATTATTTGAAAGTTTTTAAAATAATAAAGTTAATTAAAACCAAACCAACCAATCAACCAAATAAACAAAGGAACAAAGTTGGGATGGGGTTGCCTTCTAGTGCCCAAACATTGACAACACATTAACAACTGACTTGTGGCAAACCTGAGCCTGGGTGCCACCTAGTGTTGAGATAGAGAAAATGACTACAGGTGCAAAGAAAGTAAGCCTCTGATTAGAATTTTTTAGAAGACAGGAAAAGTCAAAGCCACAGGCATTATCGAAATGTTCAGTACTTCAATGTACAGATGATTCTGAGTACCAGTAAGGATTATGAACTTTGGTGGGGTCATGATACTTATGGAATGGTAGAAACTAAGGGTACCCAAACCAGTATGGGTTAACATTTCCATGGAGAATTTAAACAGTTAGCTTAGGGAAGTGATTTAGTACTCTAAAATAGAAAGTCTATAGGTACAGAGACAATAGAAAACACAAGTCTTTAAGCTGAAAATACATTAAGTAAAATTAAATTCATGATAAACAGAACAATAGCAGAATAGATTAAACAAAGAGTACATTAGTCATTTCAAAGATAAATTGAAAGTAAACATTTGGAAGGAAATAAAGAATGATGGTGATGAAAAATTCTCATGGGAACGTTAGGACAACATTAAAAGAGCAATATTTGATTGTTGTTATTCAAGGGAGAATTTGTTAATTCCAAGGAAGAAGAAACTTTACTCAAAGAGTCCATAACAGAATTGTTCCCAAGCCTAGAGGAGAATGCAAATGTCCAAGTACAGAAAGATGAAGCCAAAATTAACCTAGCAAATATTTTTTCAGGCTACAAGAGGAAAGAAACAAATAATAACACAAGAGAATCTTAGTTTACTCAGTAGCAGATTTTTCCGAAGAAACCTTACATCCAGGAGACAATGGTATGAAATTTTCACAGTACTGAAGGAGTAACACCTCAATCAACTTGGGACATCCCAAAACAATAAAAGCTGAGAAAGTATGTCTTTATTTCTCCTTTCTTAGAGGAAAAGAGAGATGGTCAAACTTACAGACAAACTTGAAAGCAGAAAGGTCAATGAAACTATTCTAGAATACATTTACAGAATGCTATAGCATTGTAAATGTGGTATGTAAACAATTTATACTTTCAGTATGAAGATAAAATAAAGCAATTAGAATTTTGAAAAGTCACATCAATGTATATAGAGAGGAGTAATACAGAAAGATGTAAAGTGGGATATCAAAAAAATTTTAGTAGTCTGGATGTGATCCCAGCAGTTGGACAACAAAAGCAAGAAGAATGAAGCTATTTGGGTACAGTGAGTTCTCCTCCAGGCTAGGCCACCTAGAAAGACCTTGACTTAAAATCAGAGCATAACAATGTAAACAGAAAAATCCAAATGGTGGGAAAAATAGAGTGCAAGGGCAGAATAAACTTATGCCTATGATTTATATATTTCTTGCCTTTTTTCTTTATTATGTAAATTTGCTATCACTTCAAAGTAACTTATGATATTAAAATGTTTTAAGTTGAACACAAGTAAAAAAAAACATGTGGTCCTTGTCTTCTGGTGACTAGCTTAATTAACCTAATATCCTTAAGCACCAGCTGTTTGCCACAAACAACATGATTTTTTTTGGAAGGTTAATTACATTTATCTTATTGATGTGTGTGTGTGTGTGTGTGTGTGTGAGAGAGAGAGAGAGAGAGCGAGAGAGAGAGAGAGAGAGAGAGAGAGAGAGAGAGAGAGAGAGAGAGAGAGATTAGAGAACAACT
Organism: Arvicanthis niloticus; assembly: GCF_011762505.2. Taxonomy (NCBI): domain Eukaryota; kingdom Metazoa; phylum Chordata; class Mammalia; order Rodentia; family Muridae; genus Arvicanthis; species Arvicanthis niloticus. Next base: position 59,480,414 of record NC_047679.1, read on the forward strand.
TGTAGGAGAAGATTCTTTCTACCATGTGGATCTTGAGGATTAAATTTAGATCATCTACAACCCAAAGTTAGTACAATCCCTATAAAAATATCAATGACATTCTTCATAGAATTAAAGAAAACCCATGAAATGTGTAAATGTGTGTGAAATCACACACACACACACACACACACACACACACACACACACACACACACACCTTCATGAGAATAAAAAGAACCAATGCTGAGACTTTACACTATCTGGGATTATTTAGTTTCCCCCATAGCCTCTTGGGTCTATTTATACCTCTTTTTAATTTGAAGTAGTCTTTCCAATATCATTTGTAGAGATGGATTAGTGAATACAAATTACTTTAGTTTCGTTTTGTTATGGAAAGTGGTATATAGTAGATAGTTTTGCTGGGTATAATATTGTAGCATGTAGTTTTTTAAAAAATGAAGCACTCTAAATCCAGCTAGGCACCATCATCGGCGGTCTTGGCACCCTGATGGCCAGCCCCATGCAGCAGGTTTCCTTTGGTTCCTGTGGCCAGCCTGCTGCCAAGCCACTCTATTCAAAAATCTGCTCCCAAGAATCCAAAAATCTCTGGTTTCTGCTTGCTAAGCTGACTGAACCAGTCTTTCCTGAAATGTGTGGAGCACTTCCCAGGCCATCTACCCTCTGTGGCTGGCCTGTAGAAAGCCAGCTACTATTCACTCAGATTCCCTTAGCCCCGTGAAATGATAACACTAGAGACTTATATTACACCAGCCAAATTAATAAGGGTAAATCTCCAACCCCAAAATGTCCACACAAAGAACACAAAACTCAACTGATATAAATACAAGATGCACACTTAGATTGGACAAATGTACCCTACATTACTCTATTACCCATCTATGAAATCCTTAGCTACTTGCAGCTTGTCCAGATCATGTGGTTCTGGTTCATTTTCATCTCCATCTCCCTGCATCTTGTCTCCCTCTATTCTCCATCTAGTTTGCCACTGTCCTTCTCCCCTTCTGTTTCTCTCCTGCCTGGAAGATCCCACCTCCATATCTTCACCCAGTGACTGGCTTCCTGTCATCTTTATCAGCCAATCAAATAACAAGGGGAAATTCCCCTACATAATATTCTGTGTTGGTAGTTGTTCAGAATTTGGAATATATAGTTCCAAGACCTTCTGGCTTTAAAAGTTTTTATTATTATTCTGATGGGTCTATCCTTAATATGTTTTAGTCCTTCTCTCTTGTAGCTTTCCATACCCTTTCTTCATTCTATAGTTTTAGAATTTTAACTATAATATATCATGAAAATTTTATTTTCTTGTTCTGCTTATTTGGTGTTCTAAAGGCCTCTTTTATAGGGATGGTCATTTTTTCTTTAGGTTTGGGGAAGTTTCTTGCATGATCTATTGAAAATATTTTCTATGTTTTTGATAAGATATTCTGTGGGGTCTGGAGAGATAGCTCAGAAGTTAAGAGCACTGGCTCCTTTTCCAGAGGTCCTGAGTTCAATTCCCAGCAACCACATGGTGTCTCACAGCCATATTTAATGGAATCTGACGTCCTCTTCTGGTGTACCTGAAGGCAGTGACAATGTATCCATATACATAAAAGAAATAAAATATTTTTTAAAGCTCCTGTAAAAAGAGATATTCTTCTATGTCTATAATTTAGAGATTTTGTCTTTTTATTGTCACCTCATAGCACTCCCATGTTTATTCATTTTAAAATACATATTTTTTATTGGATATTTTTATTTGTTTACATTTCAGATGTCATTCCCTTTACCCATTTCTCCCCAGTAATCCCCTATCCCATTACCCCTCCTCCTTTTTGCTTTTATACCATTTTAATTTCATGTAAGTATTAAGGTCACTTCTAGGTTGAGGAACTAACAGTACAATAGATGCAAATAGTCAAGAAACAAGCAAGACAATAAACACAAATAGTCAAAGAACAAGCAAGACAATAAACAAAGTTCAGTGATCACTCCCGTGATCATTGTTTCTAAGGGCTTATCAGGATGACCAAAATATCTGAGCCTACTTCTTTGTCCTAGCCCAAATTCATTTTCATGTCTGAAGCCTACTTCCTTGTTCTAGCCTAACGATTTAGATTCCTGCTTGAAATTACTTCTTTGTTCTAGCCTAAGATTTAGATTCCTGCCTGAAATTACTTCTTTGTTTTAGCCTGATATCAGATTCCTGCCTGAAGCCTACAGCCTTGTCCTTGGCCAATGTCAGATTCCTGCCAAGCAGCCCATTTCCTTGTCCTTGGCCTATGCCAGCTTCTTGCCAAGCAGCCCCAAAAGCCCTCCACATTTCCCCCTTTTTTATTTCATAAACAAGACAGCCTGTCTTATGTCGTTCTGACAAGAATGCCTTCCTTACCCATCGTGGAATATGCATTGTCAAAAGCAATACACTTTTGTCTTAGGTTGGTAAGGCTCTGTGCAGAATCTTACCTGTCCTTGGCTTGCCTGCCTGTAAAATTAATAACTTTGTCTTGGGGTCTATTTTCAGTTTCAAGTCATGTACTTTGGCTACCAACATGTTGAAGTTTTTAAAGACAAGCTTTAACACTATGGGCAGGACTATCATTGACTTTTACTGAATGATCAAATTCTTCTACCTTGTATTTCAGTCCTGGTACTTCAGTTTTCCTATGAGTCACTCTGTCCATAAGGCTTTCCATTTGGATTACTGAGTTTTTAATTTTGAACTTAATTTTAGTTTATGTTTTCTTAAGCAATTCTATAACTCTCTCTCTTTTCTTTGAGCACATTTGCATGTGTGTGTGCACAAGCATATACCCTGGCATGTGTATGGGGATCAGTGGACAACATGCAGTATCGGTTTTCTCTTTCCACAATTTAGGTCATGGGGACCAAATTTAGGGTGCCAGGCTTGGCTACAAGTGCCTTCATCCACTTCCACTGACCAGATTTTATTTCTTTATTAAATTCTATTTTCTTATCCTGAATTGATGTCCTATTTTATTCAGTTATCTTGGAGTATGTTCATGTTTTCATTGAATTTTTTAAAACTATGTTTATATTCATTATTTTCAGTTGTTTGTTTGGAAGCTCTTCAGAGTCATCCTTTTCAGGGAGGGCATTACTATGGGCCTGGTAATTTTCAGGAAAATGTGTTGCCTTGTTTTTTTGTGTGTTGATTTTGTTTCTATGCTGGGAATTGTACATCTGGGTAGACTCTGGGTCCTTACTTGACTGAAGTTCTGCTGAATAGGGTTTTCTTTCATGTCTACTTTTCAGAGATGGCCCACACAGTGCTGTGACTTTCTACTACAGGTTACATTTTAGTACCATTTAGAACCATCTGAAACTAGACCTTAATGTTCTCTTCCTCAGTCAACTTGCTGAGGGAATTTCCCATGAAGAATATTATATTCTATACACTCTTATAGGTATTAGCTGAGGGAGAAAATATAATGTAGGTGTACTGGGAACTATGGGTATTTGGCCTACTTTCTCATGTAACTTAGTTGGGTCTTTAGAGTCTGGTAAGTTTGAAAAAATGTGTGTGTGTATGTGTGTGTGTGTGTGTGTGTGTGTGTGTTTATCTTTCATTTGATGATGAAATCTTATGCTGTCAGTGTGTGTAACTATGTGGCTTGATGTTCAGAGAACCTTCAATTTCATAATAGGTAGCTCAGATTACATCTGTGAATCACATTGATGGTTCAGTAGCAAGTTGCAAACTAGTTCTTAAAATGAGTGTAATAATCTGAAGAGGAAAGTATAGCTTTGCTCCAAAATTCTAAGTGTTAGAGTTGTGATGATAGAAGACTTATGGGAAAGCCTTTTATTGTTGTAGGATATACTCAAAACCTGTAGCTTTTTAAGTCTTGTGGTAAATAGCCTGAAGTAGCACAACTGATCAGAAAAGGTGGCTTTCATGATACAAAGATACTTACTGAACATTCTTACTCATTTGGTTATAGGACTGGACTTAGAAGGGGTAGCTGGGAAGACTCATACTGCTGCTTCTCCAGAAAGTTGTTCTAAGGTGGAAGACTTCTGAATCTGGGTTACATTTACACTGCATTCTCTGACATTCAAGTATCTTGACAACATATTTACTGTAGCTATTACTTCTGAGTTTAGTCCACATAGTACCCGTAATGGAAAGGTCCAGCATGATATCTTCAGAAATGTGGAGGAAATTGAGTGTTCTTCAGATTAAATTATGACAAAGGGACAGAGAATTTATATACCACTGAGGTGGGGATTGTAAAAGTCGATTACTAGGCTTGGCGGCTGTAAAATGAACTGCTTCATGGTCCTTTGAACAGATATGGAGATAAAAGACTTGGCATATAAATAGCTACAGACTGAATTCCAGGGGATGAGTTAATTGGCTGAAGTAGCTAGACCAGCTGAAGCTGGTATAACAGCTGCAATGCAGTCATCACCAAGTTAAGCTTACAATATTGTACTGTTATTCTTCAAGTCCATCTGTTTTTTGTACAGGCTGACTGTGTAAGTTTAGTGAGGCTGCAGTGGAAATCACTTGTACCTTTCAAGCCATTGATGGTTGCATTAATCTTTCAAATCTCTCCAGAAATGCAATATTGCTTCATAGTTACATATTTTTGTTGCAGAAGAGGGTCTGGAGTCTATAATTATTGAGTATGTTTATACTCTATAACATTATATACGTTGAGTATGTACTCAATAACATTAGTACACTATGCCCTTCAGCATGTGAGAAATAGTCACAATATATATTCAGGAATCCAGTAGATTCATTGATACACCTGAGTTTAAGCTCTGTGGTCATTATATCACAAAGTTTCAATTTCTCTGAAATGACTGCCATTTTAGAGCTAGTGTCTAGTAATCCTCCAAAGTCTATTATTTTTCCTTACTATAATGTCACTGTATGATATAGTGCACCCAAGAGAAGGCAAATTTGCCCTCTCTTCAACTGGAGGAAGTAGAGTAGATACTATTTGTAAAATGCTTTGTTCAGTCTGGTAAATATTTGAGAGATAACTGAAATAAAATAGGGAATTATAGCATGGCTCCTATTTTAGTCCCAGGAAAGGCGTAAGACTTTGGATAAGAGATCACAGAGAGTAATACAAGAGAATGTCTAAACTGTCTGAAGCATCTAGAGTTCTTTTATTGGTGGTTCAGTCTCTGAGAGATCCCATGGGTATCCCCCCACCCTGGGGCATTAAGTCTCTGCATGATTAGGCTTCCTCTTCCACTGAGGTCAGACAAGGCAGCCTTCTGCTACATATGTGCAGGGTGCCTTGGACCAGCCCATGTAAGCTTTTTGGTTGGTGGCTCAGTCTCTGGGAGCTCCCAGGGGTCCAGGTTAGTTAACAATGTTGACCTTCCTTTGGGTTTCCCATCTTCTTGAGAGCCGTATTCTTCTGCTAACTCTTCCATAGGGGTCCCCGACCTCTGTCCAGTATTTGTCTGTGGGTATCTGCATCTGTCTCAGAACACTGCTGGGTATAGCCTCTCAGAGGGCTGCTGTGCTAGGCTTCTGTCTGCATGCATAACAGAATGTCAATAGTGTAAGGGATTGGGGCTTGCCCATGGGATGGGTCTTAAAATGGGCCAGTTACTGGTTGGCCATTCCTTCGTTCTCTGCTCCATCTTTGTCCTTGCATTTCTTTTAGACAGGACCAATTTTGGGTGAAAAGTTTTGTAGTTGGGTTGGTGTACCCATCCCTCCACTGAGAGTCCTGTCCAGCTACTAGAGGTGATCTCTTTAGGTTCCATATCCCCACTATTGGATATTTGCACACACGTGGACTGGAATGAGGGCCCTGCCAACATCTGTAGCAGATATGCAGTTCAGTCTCCATGTGGGTCCCTCAATAACTGGAGCATAGGCTTTCCCTAAAGCTGTAGCCTGACCGTGGTATCAGTTCCCCAACAGGGCTACCTTGTCTGGCCTCAGTGGGAGAGGATGCTTCTAATCCTGCAGACTTGATGCACCAGGGTAGGGGGAATACCTTGGTGGGGTGCTGCCCTCGAATGGGCAAAGGGAAAGGGGGTTAGGATAGAAACTCTGCCGGGGGTGGGGTGGGAGGAGGAAACATTTGGGATGTAAATACATACATACATACATACATACATACATATGACCCAGAATGATGTATTTTGAAAATTAGGACATTTAAAAATACCATATAAATTGAATGGGTATCTGTCTTTGTATTCTCTGTGTCTCTGTGTCTGTCTGTCTGTCTGTCTGTCTGTCTGTCTCTCTCTCTCTCTCTCTCTCTCTCTCTCTGTGTGTGTGTGTGTGTGTGTGTGTGTGTAGAACCAAGGACCTTAACCTGCCACTCAACACTGACTCAACACTCAAGGCTGAGACTATGCCTTGCTAATTAGTAAATATCTTTCTTGGCCAGTTCAACTGTGAAATCCAGAAGAGATTGTTGCTCTTTCAAATTCCTAATAACCTAAATTCAAAAGACATTTGAAAAGAGAATAAAAAATAACTATTATTAAAAGGAAATAAACTGGCATAAAACATTCAGAGAGAAAATTGACATCAAGCATGTAAGTCAAACACTTTAGTTATTTATAGTTTAAAAAATTAAAATTTTAGGTTACCATGAATGTATTGGCATCTTCACACATGTGTATTATTATACTTTGTCCTTATTCATTTCTTTCCAACACTGATATTTTCCATGCTTCCAACTGATTATCTCTCCTTCCTCAGTTAAGGCTTCTGCTTTTTTATTGTGGGCATTCCATTATCTTCTTTATTTTCCACTCCCTTAAGATCTCTTTTTCCCTCTCATAACACACCTATACATATGTATAAACACACACATAGAAATTTAAATATATGTGTGTGTATGAAGAAACAAACATATGAAGTATTTGTTTTTCTGAGTCTAGATGAACGTAATGGTTTCCAGTTGTATCTGCTTTCCTGAAAATGCCACAATTTAAGTTTTCTTAGTAACTGCACAGAATTCCATATTTTTCCATTTATTTGTTGATGAGTGTCTAAGTGGCTTCCACTTCTTGGCTACTTTAAATAGTGTGGCAGTAAACATATGTATGCAAGAATCTCTGTGATATGACTAGAGTCGTTCAGGTATATATCTAAAATGGTATTCTTTATATAATAGTTCTGTCATTTAGGTTTTTGAGGAACCTCTATATTTATTTGAATAGTAGATAAGCAAGTTTATATTCCCTCCAACAGTCAATTTCATCTTTTCCCAATCCTTACTTGTACTAGGACAAATACCTTAAAAGAACTTCCCTTTTTTAAAAAATTATTTTTTGAAGTAAACATATAATATAATGGGCTTCATTTATTATATATCTATATATATTATTATACTTTTAAAATGTCTTAAAACTTCTAGAGCATAAAGAGAAAAAATAGACAAAGAAATAAAGGAAAACAGGAGAATTATATAAGCAATGGAAAATATAAACAAAGAACATAAATATTATAAAGAAAATCACACTTTTTGGAGCTGGAAGTACAGTAACAGAATTAAAAACATCAACAGAAATGTTTAAAATAGTCAGTGTATAGGCAACATGAATAATCAGGTCAGGAAATTTGAAACTATTATCTGAGGAGCACAGGGTACAGAGTAGGAGAAAAATGAATGACTCCTAAGGAATTTGTTGTGTGCCATCATAGAGGAGACAAAAGTAACAGAAAGAGTAGCATTTGAAAGATAATAGATGAGAATGCCTGCAATTCAAGTTAATACTAACATAAATTTTCTGATTTGGGACAATTTCCTGTCTGATATTTAGCTGGTCTCTTTTTTCTTTCATTCCATAGGCTATTTCTTCACTTTCCTTTTTTACGCAGCTCAGATTTTATGTAATCTCATTTGTCAGTTCTTGGGCTTATTTCCTGTGCCATTGGGGTCGTCTTCAGAAAGTCCATGCCTATATCCATGTTGTGAAATGCTTTACCAATGTTTTTCTTTAGCACCTCCACAGTTTTAGATTTTACATGAGGTGTTTGGTCCATTTGAATTGATTTTTCTGCAGGGTGAAATATAAATATTCAGTTTAACTGTATGTGGATAGCCAGTATTACCAGCATTTACTGATCAGGCTGTTTATTTTCCAACGTATGTTTTGGTACATTTATTGAAAATCAGGTGGTCATATGTGTGTGGGTTTATTTCCTGTTCTGTATTTCATTACATTTGTCTATGCATCTGTTTCAGTATCATAGTTTCCTCTAATGTCTTTGTAATAAAATTTGTGATGGAATACTGCACTTTTTACTCAAGACTGCTTTAGTTATTTGAGGGGGTTTCAACTTCCACATGAAGTTCAGCATTTTCCTAGTTCTGTAAAGAATATCACTGTAATTTTGATTTAGATTGCATTGAATTTGGTAACTGATTTTTATAAAAGAGCTATTTTTACTATGTGATTGTTTTCCAATTCATTAGCATGAGTGGTTTTTCTATCTTCCAATTTTTTGATTTTCTTCTTCTGTGTTTTTAAGACTTAAATTTAGAGAGTTTTCCACCCCCTTTGTTAGGTTTATATATATGCATTTCACTTTATTATTTTTTTAAAGATATATTGAATTAAAAAATCATATCTGTGCAGGAGACATGTACACATGACTGTGAATACCTGTAAAAATCAGAAGAGGTCATTGGATTGCCTGTAACTAGAGTTAGAGGTGATCATGAGCCACCCAACATGGGTGCTGGGAACTGAGTTTGGGTCCTCTGGAAAAGTAATACATACTTCAAGACATGGAGCCATCTCTCCCATCCTTTTATTGTATTTTTGAAGTTATAGTGAATGGGATTTTTGTTCTAATTTAATGTTTGACAAATTCATTATTGGTATACAGTAGAGCAACTGATTTTAAAATTTACATTTATTTATTTACTTGTGTATGGGTGTACACATGTACCACTGGTTATATGTGTATGTCAGAGGACAGCTTGTAAGAGTTGCTACTGTCCTTCTACAATGTGTGTTCCAGGGATCAAACTCAGATCCTTAAGCTTGGCAGCAGTCACCTTTACATACTTAGCCATCTTGCTGGCCCTGGATGTTGATTTTCTATCCTGACACTGCGATGTCACTATTTTATATTTTAAAAATATTTACTTATTTTATATGTATGTGCATGTGCCTGAGAGAATATATGTGCACTGTGTGTGTGCAGGATGCCAGAGGAAGCATCAGATTCCTTGAAACTAGAGTTACTGATAATTGAGTCACAGAGTGGCTGCTGGGGTTCAATCTCAGGCACTTTTCAAGAGCATTAAATGCTCCCCCTTTCTTCAATTTTTTTGTCTTTGATTAATTAATTAAATATTTTACAGGTGTCTTTGTATCATTTCTGCTCATTCAAGTAGCTCCAATAAAACTCATTGGTTCACCTAAAAAACTGAAATAGAATTCTATCACTTTTTTCCTTCCTTTCCTCCCTCCAGGTCTTCCCAGATACCCTCACTCAAACCCCCTCTCTCAAATTGTCCTGTTTCTCAAATTGATATCCTCTTCTTAATTATAATTGTTATATGTGTGTATATGTGTATGTATGTATGTGCACACGCGCGCGCACGCGTGCACACACACACACACACACACACACCCTGCTGTGTCACCTTTTAATGTTTCTGTCTATATGGTTTCAAGGCTGACCACTCTGTATTGGGCAACTAATAAGGAGGCTCAACCCTGGGAAAGGCTAACTCTCCTTCTCACAGCAGTCATTAGTTTCTTGTAGTCCTTTGTCTAGAGGTGGAACCTGGTAAAATTTCCCCCTTTCACATTAACATGTCTATTGATATTGACATTGTTCTGGTCTTGTCTATGTACCCATTTCTAGGAGAGACTGTTTTACAGCAGCTTCCAGATATTTTGACTATTATAATTATAGATTCAGGTGACATGATGCATGTTCTATGCTCTCCACAATCTGTTGATCTCTGTGTTGTGCCCAGTTGTTGTTTGCTGTGATGGTCTACATTTGCTGCAAATCGAGTGTGATGGTTTGAATGAGAACAACCCTCATAAACTCATATATTTGAATATTTGGTCCTTAGCTGTTAGAATTGTTTAAGAAAGATTAGATGGCATGGGCTTGTTTGAGGTGTTACTGTGGGTGAGATTTGAGGTTTTAAAAAGACCATACCACTAGCAGTATGCTTTGAGCCATTGCTCCATTACTGATGCCCCATAAAGACTGGGGGGCTGGGGATGGATGTACAGACAATTGACCATACCTATATTCCATCCTATATGTGTTTGGAAAAAATTGTTTTTGTTTTTTGTTTTCTGAATAAAAATGATTCTAAAGCAAAACAAAACAAAAAACCATGCCACTCCCAGTTAGCTCTGTAGACTCTCAGCTACTGCTCCAGCCCCATGCTTGCCTGCATGCTGCCAGCCTTTCTTCCATGATGGTCATGGATACACTCTTTGAAACTGTAAGTCCCAACAATTATTTTCCTTTATAAGTTCCCTTGTTCATAGTGTTTTTTAAAAATAGCAATAGGAATGTAACTAAGGCAAAGAGACTATGATGGGTTGTGGTGGCTACACTTATTAGTGATTATAAGAAAAAGATTTAGAATCTGGTAAGGGATTGTGCTGGTCGTACACAGTGGCAGTAGTAGATTCTTATGTCCATTATGTCATTAGACATAGGTAGTTGGCTAGGTTTCCAGTACCAGGTATGTGCTCCCTCATGTTGAGTGGGGCTTAAGTCCAATTAGACAGCTGTTGATTGCCAGTGGCATATGAGTGATGCTCATTGTTCTGTTAGGCATTTTTTTTTTGCTATACTGGTCGTTGTAATGCTTCATAGGTGTTACAGCTGGGTAGAATAGCCAAAGAAACCCTGAACAAAAAGAATACTGGAGAAATTGCTATTCCAGACATCAAGGTATATATCATAGAGCTATAGTAATGAAAGCAATATCAGACTGACACAAAAGCAGATGTGCCAAACAGTGGAATTAAATAGAAGACCCAAATGTGAGTACCCATTTCTGCAGTCATCTGATGCTTAGCAAAGAAATAACAACAAAATACACTATAGGAAATACAGCAACTTCATCAAATAGTGCTTGGAAAACTGTAAGTCCACATGCAGAAAAAATGAAGTTAAGACCCATATATTATCGCCCTATACAAGATACAAGTGGATTAAAAAGAGCTCCATTTGAAGCCTGAAACACTAAAATGACTAGAAGAAGGCATAGGCAGCACTATGAACCCAGCTATGAACCAAAACAATGACCAGCATAGCTTCTTAACCCTAAGAGTGCAGTAATGACACACATACATGTGGTAACAAACAGCTTTCTAATTGGCTTTAAGACATACTCAACAAGAAGAAAAGCATGCCTGTACTGAAGTCATGGATATTGGAGGAGAACCTATAACCACTACTTTACTAAACTAACATCATCCCTAACTACATTTTAAATATTTGCCCTTATACCCACAGATAAATGTAGTTCTTACCTCTTATTAAGGAAACTTCTTTTTGCAACAGTTGGAGTCTGTTATAGAAAACTGCAATTAAACAAAGTGCAGAGCTGTAGAGAAACTTTTACAGCTAAGACTCAGTGATCATTGTGGATTTAGGGGGCAGAAAGATTGTAAAAGCCAGATGATCAGGGAGTTTTGTGTGAGATTGTGTCTCCTAGAAATGTTAGAAGCTACATCTATATAGTCTCATCAACATGACTGCCTAAACATGAGTTGGACAAGGACAACAAAAGACATGATAAAGTAGAAAGGAAAAAGGCCTCAACCATACTGGAAACTGAGGAGTGCTGAGAGTGGGAGAAACAGTCTTCTCCAGGGAAGAGCACACCAATTGGTTATCAAGTACCAAACGGTCAGCCCTGAAAACATACATATAAATAACATTCTAAGACTAATCAGGTTGTATTTATATGTTTAGGAATATATATGTCTATTACAATTATGAAAAAATAGGTCATGAATTTGAAAGAGAGCAAGGAGAAATATTCAGAAAGTTTAGAAGTAGGAAAGGGATGGGGAAATGGTATAATTCTAATATCAAAAATAAAAAAAAATACTTGAAAAAACAGGAAAATACATATGAATAGTTAAGGGAAAGCAATACGATAAAAATTTAGTATCTAAATCCTATACCAATGAACATTAAATGAAGAACCAAATCTCCTGGCAAGTTATTATAACCTTCATCTGAGAGAAAAAAACTAGTTTGAAGAATGAGAGTTGTTTTCTTTGTTAGTTATTTGAACTCATTTTAAAAAATTAGAATTAGATATATATGAATTATTCTTTCTTAAAGTCATAGAAAGCATAATTTGCTTTTTATGTGCTGGAGGATATTTCTATCAATATTTAATAGTATTTTTCAACATTTAATATTTATGTCTGCCTATGTTTTTGAGATCATTAATCTTTAAGTTAAGATAAAAACAAAAACATTAAACCCAAGTAGTCATTTGTGTTTAGGAACAAGTGTGGCAAGTTTTGTTTCCCTGTAGTAATAACTAAATAATAACAGACAGTAATATTTACCACTCAATATCAACAGTATAAATTGCAGCATTAAAGGACAGTTTCCTATCAAGACAATTAGGCTTTATTAAATATTACATTTCCAGGACAGCACCAGTATCATGCAATGGATTTCCTAGATAAACTGAATGGCTATCAGGATAAACTATAAAGGTCAGGTGTTTGGAATACAAATTTAAAATTTTAAATTATTATTAAAAATTTAATTCAATGTATTTTGATCATGTTCCCCCCTCCCAGTTTCTTCCAGATCCTTCCCACTTCTCTTCCCAACCAACTTTATAGTTTTCTCTTTTTAAAAGTACCCAAACACAAAAGCAAACAAACAAACCCAAGAAACACATTCTCACACACATAACTTCCCCTAAATCAAATTGAAACAAATGAAAACAACCAAAACCTGAAATCAAAATAAACATGCAAATGATCTATTCAACAAAACACACTCAAACAAAGCAAAATGAGACAAAAAGTCTGTAAAAAATGCCCTTTAGCTTGTTTTGTGTTGACCAACTAACTACTCTTGGATGTAAGGAGTAGGTGTTAATATATCAAGTGAGACTCCATTGGAAAAATTTGGGGTTTGTTTTTGTTTTTGCCAGTAGGTTTCACTTTCAGATAGCTTCTTAGTTAGAGGTGAGAGCCTGAATCCTCTTCCTCCTTAAATGTATCTTGAGAAGGTATTTTACATATAAATATGTTTAATCAAAATTTAGGTAATACCCTCATTATTTATGATAAAAATATATTCTTATGAGTTAGTGGAGTGGTGATGATGGAAGAAATTATATAATGTAGAGAAAAGTGAAACAATTAACAAATGAGGATTAGAAATTGTCTTTTGATTTTACTCTTGATCTTAGACAAAAGGCCAAGAAATGATTTGTATTTTCTTTTAGACTAACAGAGGGCTTTGGAATGAATCAAAGAACAACATTCTATCTTTGTATTGTGCAAAGATAATCTAACCCAGGTTATACACATAAAGTAGAATAGAATAAATTATTTTCCTACCTTCTAGTATGATGATCCTTACTAAAATGTATCCCTTAAGTTTATATCACTGTGATACCAATTTCACCTTTCAAAGTTTTATATTTTCCATAGTTGGAATCACTAATGTTTTAGTAAGATGAAGTACTTAAAAGATATATTTGATTATCTTAAAAAGGCCAATTAAAATTGTATTTGCATATTTACTTTTCTGCAAACTCAGGAGACTTTATAACCAAAAATGCCAGTTTACAGTCTAAGAAGAATACACATAATTATGTTTATTTTGAAACTTAACATATAGAACATTTGCTTGAGGTCAGAAATGCATTTTAAGGATACACAAGCAATACTTGCTGAATGAAATAAAAAGTTAAGTGTATAGTCTGGCTAGCTGATGAGATTTGAAAAGTCTGCTTGTGACCAAAGGGATATGTGTGAAGACTGTAGAGTGTTAATGTTATAGATTATTATTATTTTGCTACTAGGAATTGCAAATATGAAGCTCCTTCTAATTTCAGTATTCTAAGTGACTTTTACAGCGTTCTTTGGACTAAATCATGGGTGTGTGTAATGCTCATCATACACCAGGAGAACATGGTCCACAGAATCAACAAAGTAGGGCACATAGGGGCTCACAAACACTGAAATGGCCATCAGGGAGCCTGAAGCAGAAATTCTGGAGTCTACATGGGTCTGAGCTAGGTGGTCTGCAAAATACATTATGGTTGTGTATCTTGGTCTTTTTGTGGGACTCCTAATGTGGGAGTGGAGATGTTTCTGACTCTTTTACCTGTTCTTGGGACACTTTTTATCTTACTGGGTTGATGTGAGTGTTTGTGCCAAGTCTTATTGTAACTTGTCGTGGTATGTTTAGTTGAGATCCATGGGAGACCTGCTCTTTTCTGAAGGGAAGTGTAAGAGGAGTGGCTCTGAGGGAGAGGGCAGATGGGGAGGGGGTGAACTGGGAGGAGGGGAGGGAGAGGAAACTGGAGTTAGGATGTAATATATGAGAGAATAAATAAAAAATAAAAATTCATGGAGATACACACATATAAGTAAAACATAAAATAAAATTTCTTTAAAAAACACACATTTTAATGTGTCATCAATCCATCTAATTTCTTTCTCTCTCCCCCCCCCTCTCTCTCTCTCATTTGTCAATCAAGTATCTCTCATCTGCTTGTGGTAAGAACATAACATATCTGTCCTATTAAAAAATAAAGGCACAATGATAATGGAAGGCATAATTTTGTATAGTAAATCTCTAGGACCTATTCATCATGTATACCTGAAGCTTTGTATTTGAAGATGATGGCACTGATACCTAGCAAATTAAGAATGTAGATTCTGGCAACAGAATACGTGGAGTTCAATCTTGCTTCTGAAGCTTGCTGGCAAAATGAGGATGGTAATGGTACGTACTCTGCAGGGTATTTGTATTTATGAATTGACACAGCTAAAACATTTAAAACATTTAAAAAGCTTTTAAAATTATATATATATATATATATAAATTAAATGTTATATTCTTCCATGTAGAGATGTAATTTGTAACCTCAAGGAATTAATAATTTTACACAGAACACTTCCCTTTAGGAGAAAATAGTAATACACATAGAGAAACTAGAAAAAGTAGTAAGAAGTAAGTTGTATGGTATAGGCTATAAAGACATAATTCAAGAAAGAACAATACATTCATTGTGAGTTTGCAGATGACTGAAGTTTTGCGGCATATCTATATGGTACATGTGGACACATATGTGAGTGAAACTGCAAATACAGACAAAAGTTTGGATGTAGAAATAAATGAGCAACATGATTATATGCACTAGAATTTAGCTGTGGCAATGTTTTGTTCAAATTCTTTCAAAGTTAAAAATGAATACAATAAATATGAATTAGCATATTTAACAACTCCGCTATAAAATGGCATCTTACTATATATTTTCAGGATACAATTTTAGTATATCTAACGACATTTGAATCCTGCAAATGTCCATAAGAAAGCAAAACAAGTATCATTCTCATCTTATAGCTGAGAAAGTTAAGGTTTTAGACTTACTAGATTCTCTCAAAGGTATGTTAACTTTGTTCAAAGTTAAAAGAGACCAGGTTAGCATGCAGGCATCTTGGTTTCTAGTCTCATGCACTTCTATCACAAAGCAGAAATGTAGAAAATGAGACCTGATGACTTATGACATATATGTTTGATATTTGTCTCAAGCAAGAGGAAACAAGAGTAATACAGGCACTGCCAATTTTCAGACATGTTCAACAGAAATCAATGAGTTCCACTTAGTTTTGATCCTCAGAGTCCTGTCTTCATTATGCTTTAAACAAAATTTCCCAAGGAGTGCAGCAGAAGTGACATAGACAATGTTTATACGTGGTAGATGCAGACAAAACTCCATTCATGGTTTGTCCTTTTTCCATCTCTATGATCATTTATTTCTTCTTGGTTAATGTGACTTTTGAAACTTAGAGTCAGGAACAAAGTGACCTTCAGTAAATCTTTGCCAATGAATATCATATTTTAGTCACAACCAAGCTGTTTCCAATGGTTTGTTTTAAGAACAAAGCTTCTACTATAATATAAAAATCACTGTAAACAAATATTACTTTCAACATGCTAATAAAAAACAAAAAGTATAAAACAACACTAAACTTCATAACTATAAATGCATATAATAGAACAAGATAGATTACACATATTTATATACATATACATAAATGCATATACTTATTAAAGAATTAATGACATGGATATTCAAAATTTTTTATGGTATGTGATAGTAGTAAATTTTGATTCCAACAAAACTCATGTAGAAAAGTGGACGTATTTCCTTTACTTCTGATGAATTTTGACTGCTTCTGCTCATATATGGGAATGCCGGTTGCCTTACTTATTAAGGAAGGATTATATGTCGAATTGAGATCGAACTGCAGTGAGCAAGAAGAACATCATTCTTGGGGGGGGGGGCTTTAGTCAAAGGCAGAAAAGAATTAGAGACAAACTAGCCTTTGATCAGATTTATCTCTCTTATTTTCCAGATTGTAAATTTCATGCAGCCTGTGGAGCTATTTGGCTGAATATTGGTCTGTTCTAGCACTTGAACATTCTCTTCTGGAAGACAGGGCACTACTTTACCTAGCTAGTCAGTTCTACAAAGGAAACGGCTGACCGTACATTTCTGTAGGTCCTAGGTCATCTCCAGGTCTCATCTGATGGCATGCATGCAAAGGGATATGTTAGAGTGACTGATGACTATTTGCTAATTTTAAAGCTATATTTAAAAGCTGGAATCCAAAGTCTAGTACATAGCTTTTGTAACCCTTTTTATATTCTTCATGTCATACTCAGTTTTATAGTTCATAACCACAAACATTCTCCACTTTCTGGTGAGTCGTCAAAAATAATCTTTGGATTAGTTCGCAGTTATAAACTGAATTTTGAACACTTACAATATCAAATAATATTATTTATAAATGAGATAGATATGATTATTTGTAAACTATTAATGGGAAACTATTTTAAAATTGTGAGTTTGAAAAATACTTGTTAGGGAATTTCTTTTCCATTGTTCTGCACTGGAGATGGGTTTGAATTATTCTTTACATATTTCTTCTCCTTTTTCTGGCAAGGAAGCTTTCTTCTTGGGTATGTAAGTCATACTGGATAAAGAATGCTTTCTAAACGTAGACAGCCTTCTTCTAAAGTTTCCACCTGAAAAGAAATATAGCAGAGGATCAAAGCAACAATTTGATGCAGCTAGAGATAAGGTTATGACCACTGACTTCTGCATCCTAAGGACAGAGTCACAGGGTTTAGATTCACTGTGTAAAAAATGAAGGTGGATAGTTCGTTGAATATGATATGGCATGAAGCTGACTAAAAAGGCAGCTGTCACAACTATGATCATTCCTATAGCCTTCCTACGACTTGGCAGGTTTTTCTTCATTGTATTTTTTAGTAAGGTTAGAATGATCATTGTGTAGCAGACAATTATGGTGACAAAAGGGATGATGAAACCAAAGAATAATGATATATAATGCAAGACCAAAACGTATTTTTTAGCTTGATTGTCCTGTGGAGGCTCAAAGCATTTAGTATTGTTTTTCTCATCTCGGTAAGATTTGTACATTAAAAATGGAGAACTTGTCAAAATCACAAAAATCCAAATTCCAATACACACAAACCTGGCTTTTTTCTGTGTAACCAGATTAATGTTCTGGACTGGAAAAACAATTGCAACACACCGGAAAAAGCTCATAGCTGTCATAAAGAAGATGCTACAATAGAGATTAACATACAAGGCATAGGTGGTGAGGCGGCACAAAAAGTCACCAAAGAGCCATTTGCCTTTGTGAACATAGTAGACCACACGGAGAGGCAATGTACATACACAGAGTAGATCTGCTATGGCTAGATTAATCATGTATACTTGGAAGGCCGATTTCTCATGGTATGTTTTTATGAGGACATAGAGCACAAAACTATTGCCAAAGAAACCCACAACAGAGATCATAGAGTACATAGTCGAGTACACTTGATTTCGGAATTCATCAATTGTGTCATGACATGTATTATTACTGTCAGATGCCGTCAGATTTTCAGCTCCATCCATGTTCTCCTGGAATGTCTGCTTGGTGCCTACAACATATAAAATGATCTTGTTAATTAAACTAGATCTTTGTAGTGCATGTCAATGTTTTATTTCATGGTGTCACTATAATTTTCTGTGCAACTAAATATTAATAGATTTTTATTATTCTTTGAAAATTTCATACTTATATATAATGTGTTTTGACCATGTCCAGCATCCACTTTGCCCTCCAAGCCCCTCCCAGCATAGCTTCCTCTCAACTTTATGCCCCCCTTCTCCGTTTAAGAAATAATCCACTGAGTCCAATTAGTGCTGCGCGCATGCAATCCACCACAGCTGGAAGCAATTGTTGTCAGGTTATGAGGAGAGAGTCAGTTGAACTTTGCCCCCAGGAGGAAGGTTTGGGTCCTCCGGACATGCAAAAAATGTTTTCTACCCCTTTGTCATCTATGTTTGCCTGGTAGACTTCTTGTTAACCCCCAAGCCTAGATAAAATATTCCCCTTATATTGTATATTGGACTGCTCTAAATTTTCACTTCAAATGAATTTATGATTTTTCACTTACAAGACAACTTTAAATATATCAGTTTTACATATATGACTGTGTATGTATCTATTATCATCTTCTCCGTGTTCATCATCTTCATTGTCAGCATCTAATTATCAACGTATTGCTTATAAGAGCTTTAAGTTCCACTAGAGACTAAAATCTGCACAAAATACTTGCTTTCCCCTGAAAGAGAACTTCTAGTTACCATCTTCTGGATGGAGGTCATACTTAGGAAAAATGATCTAATTTATGTTGGTGAAACTCACTCCTGTGGGAGAGATTCTTCATCTGAAATTAAGCTCTATTTAGATCCATAGAACACCACAGCAGGAGAAACCTAGTGGCCACATAGTTATAATAATGATGAAAGAAAAAGTTCCAAAGAGGTTAAATTTACAGTTTAAAAATATGTACCATAATTTAAGGCTTTGAGGGAAGATGTGGTACAGTTAGTTGAAACATACTTGTTGGGTGGGGAAATTGCTGGCTGTTCCTTCCTGTTCTTTTCTCAAATTTGTTACTCACGGCTTTGAGTTTAGGCATATACAGTTAGTTAGTTCTTTCATAGCAAAAGCTTGTTACTTGGTCTGTTCAAGTTCTTCTGGGAAGTTAATAACCTCTGATTAGAAACAGCCAGGGATAAGATAGCACAAATAATAGTTATTTCTGCAGTGCTCTTCAGATCCATTTAGTTACTTATTAAAGTGGAAGCAATCCAGTACAGAGTCTTGTAGTGATTTGTTGACTTTTATATGGCTCTTGATTTCTAGTAAACAAGGTGTGTGAAAAAATGACATTATATTAAAGAGCTAAGGATGAATCTTGTCTACATAGTGGGTATATGAAGAAAGACATCTCTGGTAGTTGTTGCAGGTGGGATAGAGTGGGCCAGGTTTCTAACCAAGAACACATTCATCCACTCAACATGATGCCTCTTTCATCATCTTGTTCCACCTATTTATATTTTTCTAGCATTTAAAATTCCATTCCTCCAAAGAACTTTTAATATAAGATTTTAAGAAATGATGAGGAATAATTCTAAAGCTATAGAGAAAACCCAGCCCACCATTCCTGATAGCTGCATTTGTTTTCAATTTGTGTGCTGGGTTTCTTTTTCTTTTGGTTCTCTGAATTCAGCTAAAGGAAGGGAAATGTTCCCAAATTAATCTACTCTTTTTGTTAATATTGTTTTAGGTATTTTCTTCAAACTGCCATTTTATGTTATGAGGCACTAGATGGTGCTATTGAGATTTTTGGTATAACTTTCCCCTTTTTAGTTTTACTCACAATATTTGAGAAATAAATGTAGCATGTTTTAAATCTGTCTCTATATTATGATATACAACATGATCTTATATGGTCACCATGAAATGATTACTAATTATTTCATAAAATGATTTGATATAGACATACACCGTGGAATGTCTGACACTATAAAGCTAGTCAGCAGCTCCTTATCAAACCCATTTTGGAGGTACATTTCTGCAATCTCAACCCTTGAGAAGCCAAAGAAGGAAGCTGGTGAATTTGAGATCAGCCTAGGCTATACAGGGAGACCTTGGCTCAAAAACTATACGTAGACAAAATCAAAACCACATCCATAACTTCATATTCTTCCTATTTTATTGTTCAAACTAAATTACACCTTTTTGACCATGCCTTCTCTTATTCTACATTCAAAGAAATTTGTATCCTTGTAGAACTCCTAGAGAGTTTTCAATCTGTCTTGCACATAAGTGATGTGTTATCTTTCCTTCCAGACTCTCTGGTTGATAAATAACCTTTACAGCACCTTGCACAGGAACAGAACTCATCTTCTTTGGCCATAAATTCTCAGTGTTAATTGGAGTGATAGAAACCATTTATCATTTGAAAGTATAATTATCCATTTAAAACCATTTAGAGTGACCATCTTATTGCACTATAATTCAAAGTCTTTTCAACCTCAGAGACTAAAGATGTTGATGTAGACAAAAGTTGCTTCTTAAAGTAGAAAGGTACTAAATTATAAAGCTTAATTGCAAGGGTTAAAAATACTCATGCCATTTATACATAGATTATTTGTCTGTCTATTACATGTTACAAATAAGTTTGAAATTCTCAGCTTCTTGAACAAAAGATGCCAAATAGAGCTGATAAACAACAAAGAAAAGTACATAAGGAAGGGAAAGCCATCTAATTCCATTAATTAGCAGAACTCTTTGAAACAGAATAAACATTCTTACAAAATGCAGTATTTAGGTTTGAATATTTACACACAAATCAAATCAATTATTTATATTAAGGCATAAAAAGAAGATTGTAAAAATTTTTAACAAGGGCTAGATTCTAAAGGGGTAGAGATCATTTAATGTAAAGTAGCCATTCCACATATAATGATATAAAGTGTCTAAGCAGCATTTAATTAGATTTTGCATAATTTACTATGATTTTCTTAATGATTTGACTCCTAGGGGATGGGTACAGAGAGTTAACTCCTTTGCAAGCCTATGATTTCTTAACAACTCAGTCCTGCCTTCAAACAGCTCTCAGTTGGAAAAGGAAGTGGGTGCTGAGGAGTAATAACTCAAATGTTTGAGGAGGTTGTGATAAGTCTAGTAAAAGCCACCTTAGCACAAAGTAAATGAATCATGAATTGATTAATGAGCGGAAGCAGTAAACACAAATGGTGTCGACTTTATTTCAGTACAAATGATGAGGAATGTTACTTCATTAAGAAAATTGCAAATTAAACAAACTGGGTTTTGAAATGGGAGTCATACCTCTTTCTGGCACCACGGCACCCTTCACAAACTTTCCTTCTTACTGTGGCCACTGTTCTTACGTTGTAGTGGCAGAGTATGCTCAAGCTGAAATCATAAGATTAAAAAAAAGGAGTTAGTGACCCTCAGAAGCAATCTGGAAGGGTCATGGGAATTTAGCAGCCTTAAATACAGATCCAGAGTGTGATGGGACATCAAAGCTATACTGACAGATTTAGGGCTGGCCATTGGCTTCCATGGCTCCTTGTTTTCCCTTTATTCTTTTTTACATTCCCAAGGGGAGGGAGACTTGGAATACAGACCATGAGTGGTCGCAGATGTTGTATATATTCAGCCTTTACACCTAAAGATAACATAAAATGTTTCTTTATATGAAATCTCATTTTCTCTCACAAAGATTTAACTATAAATCAAACAGGGCATGATTTGGAAATTCTCATCCAAGGACTTAGTTTGCTAGGAATAGGGGTTAGAATATTAAACAAACTTTTCTGAAGTGGCTTAGGGCACAGGGTTCTTTGAAAGAAGAATGACTTAACAGAACTTCAACTAGATCCCCAGACTCATAAATAGTACTTGTTGGTTTTGGTCACTAGTTTCACATATATACTTCTGGAGAGCAATAGTTTTAGAATCTTAGATACTTAAACTTTAAGGGTTGTATATCCTTTCAACAAAATTGCTGTTGAGACTCAAACAGATAAAACAAATATGTCAGAAATGAATAAAGAAAGGTTTTCCCGAGGCAGTAGCAACCTGACACCTCTCAATTTTTGTTGTGTTATGGCGACCCTCACTCTTGTCTGCCAGCAAGATTCCCCAGAGGCTGGCCGCTTTTTCTTTATGTGTGGTCCCAGAGCTAATAAAATAAACACCTTTCTCCAGTTTATTTTTATAAAGTAGAAGCAGGCTGGAACTTTCCAAAGGAAGTCTACTAACAAAAAAGAGGGAAATCAAAAAGAAAATAAAGGGAATTCTAAGATATAAAATGTGTCCACTCCATAACTTAGATAACCATTTTTCAGAGCATCTCTGTGTTCTTCTCCCTCTTCCATTGTCTTCCTTTCTCCAGGTAAGTAGTGGATCCTTGGAACCTGCTATATAGTCTGTGTCAAGTGTTGAATGCTGGTGGAGAATTACTCAGAGTTGGCTCTTAAATTTTGTTATTCAAGAAGTAACATTTTTCTTATTTGTTTTCCCATGTCTTAACACACTGATATAGATATACTAAATGAATGTTAAATGTATAAGCTATTTCTGATCATAAAATTAAATTTTACTTATCTAATCTAGAAAAAAATTAAACCCTGCCATAGATCTTTGTTTAAACAACACTGGCATTTCTCCCTAGACCACTGCAAGAAAGGAAGCTTATGAATTTCTAAAATATGAGAACTGTGATCTTACAAATTTAGCATGCTAAGAGGTTATTCATTTTCATTTTGTAGCCTAACATGCGCAAGCAAGTGTCACATTGTCTGGGAAATAGTGTAGTTTTTAATTCTTCTTCAAGTTAGCAATTGTAAGGCAACCCCAGTTCCTTTTGAATTCTTTGTTTACTTATAGCAGGTGTTGGGTGCTTGCCATATCTTGCCCCTTTCTCTTTCAGTTTACTTGCAGACTCTTGTTTCTGAAAGCAGGTTTTGGCCAGTATTAGATTTTGTCATTTTTAACTGTGTGCAGGAAAGGTGATGAAGTAAAAGCATCATCATGTAATTTTATGTGTATGCGTGTGTACTAGCTATTGAATCCAGGCTCTTACCAATGTCAGCAACCAATCAGCAGTCTCTCTCTCTCTCTCTCTCTCTCTCTCTCTCTCTCTCTCTCTCGCTCTCTCTCTCTCTCTCTCTGTATGTGTGTATATATGTGTATGTGTGTATGTGTCTGTGTGTGTTTCTAGATATATATGCTGTGTGTACTGATGCATGGGGACCAGAGGGGGATACCAGGCGTCTTGTTTTATCACTCTTCTTTATTCCCTTAAGACACAGTCTCTCACTGAATGTGGAGATGTCCTTTCCAACTGATTTGACTGGCCAGCAAGCATAACCCCAGTGCTGGGGTTATAGGTGTTTGTGACCATGCCTGGGTTTCTACATGGGTGCAGGGATTTGAACAAGGGTTTTAATGCTTGTATAGTAAGTGTTCTTACCCACTGAGCTGTAATTCTTAGCCCTGGATATATAATTTGGATTCAAATAACTTAATTCTTTTACTTAGCACAAGTTTGGTTAGTAAAATTTATAGGGCCCTTCTTCTTTTTTTTAAATTATCTTTAAACTCTTTTTTTTTTTTTTTTTTTTTTTTTTTTTTTTTTTTTTTTTTTTTTTTTTTTTTTTTTTTTTACAGTCCAGTCATTATCTCCCTCTGGGTCTGCCCTCTGACAACTCCTTATCCCATTCCTTCTTCCCAGTCCCCAGTCTCCAAGAGAATGCTCCCCCACACCCAGCCAGACCTCCCCAATCCTCATTCCCTGGGGCCTCAAGTCTCTTGAAGGTTAGGTGTGTCTTCTGTCACTGAGGCCAGACCAGGCAGTCCTCTGCTATATATGTGGGAGCACTTATTCTTATGAAGGATATTTTTTTATAAGGAAAAGGGTATTTGCTTGTTACACTTTGAATATATTAAAAGCAAATAAAAGACTAATTTAACAAAGTAAATAAGAGAACTGAGACATAGCATAAGAACACATAGGCCCCAACTTATGTACTTATGCTTTGTAGATGTATGTATGTATGTGTGTATGTATTAGTTATGTATTATTTTGACCTAAGTAGTCCCCAGGCTGGTATCTCCTAAACAAAATGGTATTGGTGATGTTTTGTTTTTTTAGTAAAACAAAAGGTCATTCTTGACCATATTAACTCAATTTAATATTTTTTCACCTTTGATGTGGGTATGATGGGATATGTTGTTTGTACCTTTCTTGATTTTTATTTATTGCTTTGTCATAGTCATCTGTGATCACTCAATATAGTGTTCCTTATTATTCTTGCTTGAATTCCACTAGCAAAACCAGAGCATTTTTTTAATTTTATATTTTCTGCTGGACATAGTATATGTGTACTTTAAATATTGGTTGATTTGAGTCTACCTTTCTGTATCATTTTATTATGTGTTTTTAAGATGAGAGAGAATTCTTGTATGGAGAAAGACCATGATTGGAAATTTAAAGGGCTAGATGCCAGCAGACTTGGTTCATACCTCAGGCTGCAGTGGGTGATTAATTAAGTGATTTTTGGAAAATCACTTCCTTTCTGTCAAACTTCCACTTATTCATAATACAATAGGGTTAGATTTTATGACCTTTAAAGTCCCTTTTAATTTATCATTCAATAAATCTGTAATGATCAGGGCTATATTTTCCTCAAGAGCATGTAATATAAGTGATTTATAGCTGCAGTGACAAACGCAGACATAAATTGCCTGCAATCTTGACTGTGTTTAGAATTTAATAGGCTTGGCCAGGCCTTATAAAGGCAGCACTTATAGATCTGATTCTGTTTTCTAAACCAAGTGATAATTATTATGATTAGAAGTTGCTCTACTTGCCAGGGCTCACAGAGCCTCCTGTATGCTCTTACCCCTGTTAAGATGTTAATATGTGCTTCTGACAGTACATATTTTCATATGAAAATAGCTTTAATAGCTTATACACATAGAGAGGTTGTGTATCTCTATACAATTAAATTTCTAAAATATACTATGCAGTTACATATACTCACTGTATAAACTTGAAGATACTGCTGTAAAGTAATGTCATTGGTAGCCCAGCTTCACATTTGGGAATATTGAGGCAAGGAGAAAGAACTAGCTATGGAGTTTATTAAACTTTGAAGTTACTGTCCTTTGTTCCTTTTTATCATTTCCTGTATCAAGTGTCCATCTTGCTTAATTATGTGACTCCAGTGCTCCATAACCAGTCATTTAGCTGCCCAGGTCTTAGTGGATGCCTGAAATCTGCTGTGCAAAGTTTATAAGAAAGAATCTTGTATTGCTGGGAAAAAGTGTCTTTTCCTTAATGTGGACAATATTTGTTTCTGTGCCTTTAATAACCTAAATAAATTAGTCTTTTTCCTCCCAAGTAGAAAGGTTCTTTTTTTAAAATTTTGTTTTATTTAAACTAAGTGGAGTCAGTGATGTAAAGATACCAAATTTCACTTAGGACAACTGTTATTTCCTGTGTGTTTCTGGAACATTTCTTAGTCTTCTGGGAGCCAAAGTGCAAAATTAGGTCATTTGATTTAGATAACTTTTGAGTTCAAATGCCTGGAATGAAACAAATTTGCTCTCTCTTCTTCTCTCTTGCTCCTGCATCTCTGCTGGTTGCTAGTTGTATCTGACTACCTACCTTTGAATATATTTCCTATAATAAATCAAAACTATTTTGATGAAATTAATACTATCAAAATACATGGGTTTGTGTTTTTAAAAAAAACCTGGCCATGTAGTGTATTCATCTTGCTTGATTGACACTTTTGTTAACTGGTGAATTCTTGTATTCTATTCTCCTATTCCCTCATCTTTTACTCCTTTATTCTGATAATGTGACTGTTTTAGGTAATTCATGTATGGAATGATGTAGTATTTGTCTTTCTGTGATTAGCTTATTTCACTTAGCATAATGTTGTCAGTAGATATCCATGCCATTAAAAGTTTCTTCTCTTCTAAAGATGGATTTTACTCTGTTTTATGAATATACTGTCTTTTGTCAATGGAGACTTATATCCTATATTATTATTTATAAAAAAGTTCTTTGTTTTATAAAGGAAGAGCTCTCTTTTTTAAAAAACTGGGAGTAGTGCCAACCCAGTCCCCCCACTACCACAAATTATGCAGTCAAGTTTCCCACATGGAGAAATCACAGAAGTCAGCACATCTGGAGGGCAATGGGTGGGTGAGTCTAGCCCTGGGAAGACCACCTTCTCAATTATTGTATCTTCCTTGTCAGTTAAGTATAAAGACTGCTTCTTATAGATAAAGCAAATCACTACTTTTTTTCAGGAAAGTAGAAAACAAATCTTAATTTTCAAAGTAGGTAAGAAAAATATAGACAGAGGCAAAACTGCAGTAGTCTTTGAATGAATGAGGACAGTTTTGATCATAGTTGCACCTATACTTAGCTGTGTGATCTTGGGCAAGTTGCTTAATCTTTCTGATATCCGATATACTGTTGTTACTTATGTGAAAATAAGATAACAAAACTAAAGGCAAGGATGTGCGTGTGTGTGTGTGTGTGTGTGTTTCTGTGTAAACGAGTTTAAGTTGGATAAAGTCTAAGAAACTAGGAAGGAGATCAAGAAAGAACAAAAATAGATGATGAGAAAGCATGAGGGATCAATGAAAGGACACATGGAACATCAAAGAAGAAAAGAGACTTGAAAAAAGATAGAAGGAGGGGTTCAGATTAGCAAAGGAGTGGTGAGGGAAACTAGGTGAAGGAGAATCACTAAAATGCACTTTGCTCAAAAATGTCTTAATGAGATCTGATACCTTGTATAGTAATTAAAAATAAACACTCGAAATGATGACAAAGAAGCCCAAATGATAGCAAGACCTGAAAATATAGTTTAAGGTTCCAAGGTGAAGGCAG
This sequence comes from Arvicanthis niloticus, assembly GCF_011762505.2. Lineage (NCBI taxonomy): Eukaryota > Metazoa > Chordata > Mammalia > Rodentia > Muridae > Arvicanthis > Arvicanthis niloticus. Next base: position 59,507,448 of record NC_047679.1, read on the forward strand.
GTTTGCATAGTGTTGAAAGGTGCTGCTGAAACTTGATGTGCCATGTTTGGCTAATATCCATGGATGGTCTGCCATTTTTGAATAGAAATGGAGGATTGGATGGGGGTGGGGAGCACAGAGGAGAGATGGAGAGAGAGCCTGGGAGGGTAGGAGACAGGAGAACCGGCAACTGTTTTGAGATATTAAAAAATAATTTTAAAAAAGAAAGAAAAAAGTCACATTAAGTGATGCTTGGGGAATCATCCAGAAGAGGGGGAGGAAGCAATGAAGAAGACAAAAAGATCTAGGACACCAAAAGAAAACCCACAGAATCAACTAATTTGAGCCTCATAGGGTCCCATGGAGACTGAACCGCCAACAAGGTGGCATGCATGGGACTGGCCTAGGCCCTCTGCACGTATATAACAGTTGTGTAGCTTGGTCTTCATGTGAGACTCCTAACAGTGAGATCAGGGGCTGTCTCTGACTCTGTTGCCTGCCTTTGGGACACTTTCCTCCTACTGGGTTGCTTTGCCTAGCCTCAATAAGATGCATCTCGTCCTACTGCAACTTGATGTGCCAAGGCAGATTGCTATCCATGGGAGGCTGCCCCTTTTCTGAGGAGAAAGGGAGGAGTGGAAGATGGGGGCCAGAAGGAAGGTGGGGAGAAAAGACTGGAAGGAGAGAAGAGAGGGAAAGCTGTATGGGGTAATAACAACAACAACAACAATAATAATAATCACAAGATGCCACTGAAGAAGAACTCAATAGGAAAGCTGACCTTCTTTGTTTCCATTGGACACTGTTGTTCTGAAGAAACAAACTGTACCATATGTTCTCAAATGTGGCAAAAACAGTAATACAGATAATATGTTTCTCAGGCACACTTAACCAGTTAACTGTTCTTAGTGGATAGGGTGAATTGGAAGTTAGCTGTGTGGTTATGGCTCATAAAAGTTATAAATTGACTTAACATACACTGGACTAAATTGGCTTTGCCTATACAACTAAAAGCTTATAGTCTAATCATAAACAGAATAAAATGAAATACCCAAAGAAGCTTATCTAAGTTATTCCAAAATGCTGGCTTAATTAATTTTACTAAATGTACTGAGATCCAACTAAATTTTTAAAAGCTAGAGTTTGATATTAACTCTCTAAATTAGTTTTATTCTAGAAAGATGTTTATACATAGTCTCAAAGTAAGTTTATACTAAATGCTAAAAGGTATTAATAATAATACCTTTTAGCATTTATTAATTAAATTAAAATTTAGTATTAATAAGTTAAACAGTATAAAATGCTAAAAGGTATTAATAAGTTAAGCAGTTTTTATACAGACAAACCAATTAGCTTGGTCTAAACTGCTCTCCTGCATAACAAAGCATATAAATATAGTATAACTACATAATGTTCTAATTAAAAAATATTTTCTAAATGCCTATATACCTACCTATGTCCTGCCTACGTGTCTATCTACACATTGTGCCTAGTTTAACTGAATCTATATGGGAGAGTATATCTTATCTATTTTAATGTTCTTAGCAAGTAAAACTGAGGGCTTGGGACACACTATTCCCTTAGCTGGTGTTTTTGATTGGCACTGAGTTGGTAGCAGGAATCACAATTGAAGATAATACCTGGTTCTTATGGGTTCAGGAATACCATGCAGCAACTGGGTTAGCCTTAGCTATCTGTGTTATTTATATCTTTGACAAAGGAAAAGAATGGGAGTTATGCAGATGTTATCAGCTGGTGAATAGGGTTAGAATTCTAAATAACTTTAAAAAGTTTAATAAGTGAGATAGGTGATGTTAGTAAGGTTGCTAGAAAGTATATTTATGTAATTTGTTAAATACAAGTCAAGAATGTGCTGACTGGAGGAAGGAGAATTGGAAGGGGAAGGAATAACACAGAGGGGAAAAAGGAGAAGACAGTGGTAAGGGGAAAAGGGAAAGGGGGAAGCGGGAATGGTGGAAGGTGGGTAGGTATGGAATTCAAACGTCAACTTGTTCATAAATCAGAAATGCAAAGTTAGTTGTGATTAACACCATATTTATCATGCTTTCTCTTACTGCAGAGTCTCCTGATTGCCCATAGCAACAGTGTAAATCTCACTCAGTAACAATTTTTGAAAGGACTATAAATGTTATCATAATATCAAATTTGCTTCCCTAATGCATATTCTGCTATAAAATCCTACTCAAAGAGTAACCAAGTCGTGTCATGCTTCAGGATTTCATGAGAGTCCAAGACCAGACATGATCGCAGAATGAGTCATAAGGAACATAGCAATAAAATGATTCCTTATGACATATTGCTATATCCATAGATCAGTGCATTGCTCAACTTTTATGAGAGAAACTTCTTTCAATGAATGATAATTAACAACAAGACATACCATTGGACAGTGACAGGGGGTGAGAGACTTTGAAACACTAGCCCTAAATAGGATGTCGTTATCAACCCCTGTTATCAAGGCTTAGGGATCTATACAAAAGAGATTGTAAGATTCTAAGAGCCAGAGGTGGTGGATGACTCCAAGGGAACAGCTTCTTCCAAACAGAGCAGGACTGAGGCATAAATGAATTAACAGATTCTGTGCAGGCCCGCACAGGGCCTGCACAAGTTCAAGCCAGAAAAAGTCCCAGCTCTGACAAAGGGAGGTGGACACAAAATCCCACACAATCCTAACTAAGAAGCTATTTACAGTTGATGCCTGCTAGAAAAGGGGAAACCAGTTTTTTTCCAATGGAATGTCACTGGGCTATCAAGCATATGACAGAGCTTCCTGATTTGTGTTGGTGTTTTTCATCTGCCCCACAGCCCCAGAAAGAACATGACGTTGATTGGCAATGATCTGGGAGGAGTTAGGGGACTGCAAAGACTATGATCTGAAAGTATTGTATGACTGTTTTAACATATAAAAGAAAGGTGATGAAGGCTACATTTACCTACAGTCTAAAAGCTAAATGAGATCACTAAACAAGTCAATGAAAGTGAAATACATATTAGAATATTGAAAAGAATCTCAGCTACTCCGTAAAGAGGAAGCTACTGGAAGGGGCTATAAAAATAGTTTGAGATTCCTGAAAGAGGAAAAGACACCAGAGTGGGGAAGCTACAAGTGGGGGATCAGAGTAGTAGGAGGGTTGGGGAGCTGGAGCGGAAGGAGGATCATGACACTTTGTTCCAAAATGTCATAAGAATACCTAACACTTTATATGGTAAGATAAATATTTGACAATTAAAAATGTTTGTTTGGAATTATGCAGAGAAAGAGTCTAAATTGGAAGTCTCCATTGAGTCCCTCCCCCTCAGAGATTGGGGAAACTTGCCAGAGAAGAGGAAAATGATTGTGGGAGTCAGAGTGGATGAAGGACAACAGAAGAACAAGACCCCCCCTGAACCAACTAAGCAAGGCTCCAAAGGGCTTACAGAGACTGAAGCAGCCAGCAGGGGGTCTGCATGGGTCTGTCTACATCAGGTCCTCTGTGTATATTTTATGGTTGTTAGTGTGATGTTTCTGTGGGACTCTGAACAGTAGGAGCATGTGTAATCTCTGACTCTGCCTGCTCTCAGGACTCATTTCCCCATATTGGGTTGCTTTATCCATCCTTGATATGGGGAATTTTGCCTTGTCTTATTGTATCTTGCGTTGTTATTTTGGGCTGTTGTCTCTTGGAGGCCTGCTTTTTTCTGAACAAGACAGAGGGTCAGTGGATCTGGGGGAGAAAGGAGGTGGGAGGAGGTAAGAGAAGTGGAGGGGGTAAAAACCATGGTCAGAATATATTTTATGAGAGAAGAGTCTATTTTCAAAGGACAATGTGTGGAATGAAATTGTTTATACTCATGATTAGAGATAGAAGATCATCCAGAGAACATCTAATGGAACCCCATTTTCTTTATGACTCAGAAAGACATAAGTATTATTGGAAGTAACAGAATGAATTAGTGGTCAAACCTGGACACCAGAATGGTCTGTAGATCCTTTAGCACAGCATGCATGCAGCTAGGTTTTAGATGCCTTGAAGTGTTTCACTAAACACTGATGCATACATCCATGTCAGGTAATGTGCAAGCCACAACAACTGAACACACTGTTGCACAGAGAGTTACATAAATGCCAAAGATTCAACTGTGCCTTTTGTTTCTGTTGTATCATACTATGAGAATGTCATTCACTGGATATTAGAAATTTCAAGTTTTTTTTTAAATTCTTGTTTCTCATTAGTTTAGCCTGTCTTTTTTATTTTTAATTTTTATTTATTTATTTTTAATTTTTTTTTCAGTTTAGCCTGTCTTAAAGCACAGTCCAGCCTTATTATTTATCCTTCTCAAGGGTATCTGATGAACTCTTAATTCTATTTGGAGAAGTATTCAGCAATACAAAAGGATTGCATTTCAGTCTTGTAGTCACTTTGCCATTGTTTTTTTTTTTTTTTTTTTTTTTTTTTTTTTTTTTTTTTTTTTTTTTTTTTTTTTATATGGACAGCTTATAAACATGACCTGACTAGCTTTATTTGATTTCCTTTCCTTTGCTTGGGCCACATTACCACATATGAAGTATTCTTTGCTCTCATTGATATCAAATGTAATTCGAATCATCTTTAAACCAATCTCTTACATCATAGTCCCCATACAATACTTTTCTATACTCTATGGTAATATGCTAGCTATATAAAGATACTTTATTAGCCATTTAATGTGTGTATGTGTTTTCTGTTATATTTTTGAAGTACATATATCCTCCCCATGAGGATTTTCCTGCCTTCTAGAAGGAGGACACAGATATACTAACAAGTTAATGTACAATGTCATTACAGCTGCTGCAATGGAAATATATAAATACACAGATAAACTGGGCATGCTTAAAAGCCTAAAACTTGAAGAAGTGGGAGGATTGTGTGTTCAACTCCAACCTGGGCTACATAGTAACTTTCTGGCTAACCTGGGCTACATAGTAAATCCCTATGTAGAAAAACAAAACCCATACAAACAAAATGAAACATAATAAAAATACGTTATGAATAATTAGTATATGCTAGAAAAAGGGAACAGGGGTGGGGTAGGCAGTGAGAAGAGAGTGTAATGAATGAGAGACAGGTGTGAAACAGCCTGGCATATTCAGGGGTTATGTAAATTTGATTGAGCTGTTACATAGGGTGGCAGGTTATCTGTGACTGGCCTATGAGAATTAGAATTAAAATGAGAAATCAATTTGGGAAGAAATGTAGGAACTAGGTAATAGAAAGTTGCTAAAGGTATTGAATACCATTCTAGAAAAAGTTAGTTCATTTGGTAGTGGTAAACTTATAATAGGATGCAGACTAAGGAAGGGATACTGACAAAGAAAAAAAGAAAATGTCTATGTGTGGCTGCTGAGTTATGGTTTACTGTAACTGAAAGTGAGGCCAGTAAGTTCAACTGTATTGCACATTCCTTGGAGAAGGGGACTGCATCTTCCTATTTCCTCTTTCAACCATTTAATTTCTTGTTCTACCTCTCCAGTTCTCTCTTGAGTGGTTAACATAATACATTGCATTTGCAACAGAAACACAATCAGTGACTGGTAAGGTTCTATGTCATACCTTCAAAGAAACTTATTAACTCATGTACAATGTGCCCTTTGTTGCTTCAAGAATCTTTACTAGTTTGAGTTTGAGGGGTCTTTGAATGTGTGGCAAAACTGTAGCCTGGGGCTGGAAATAGAGTTGTAAGGACTTGGTCAAGAACACATGGTCCAACATAATGGCACATGCTTTTCACCCTTAGCATTCAGGAGGCAGAGGCAGACAGGTCCATGTAGAGAGTTGTAGGGAGCCAAGAGTACCAAGTGATACCCTGTTTCAGCAAGCAAGGAAGCAAGCAAGCAAGCAGTAACTAAATCAAAAGCCAAAACTGAAAGGCAGCTGTCTATTATACACTGGATCAGAATCTACTGACAATCAGACCAATTCTACTACCCACACTGCCGTACCCATCTCTATTGTTTCTTTTTATATCATCAGTGGTCTGTTTTTCAGATGCCTTACTGAGGTCATCAGTGTGGTCAGAATTTGAAAAATGCCAGCATTTGTTTCTCTGGTTTTTTTTTTTTTTTTGCTTTGTTTCTGAAACAGGGTCTCATTTTGTAGCCCAGGCTAGATTTGAACTTACAATCATTCTGCCTTAGCTTTCTGAGTGTTGGAGTTCTTCTGTTTTGTTTGTTTGTTTGTTTTTTGTTTTTTTTTTTTGCTTTTCTTCTTTTGAAGTATTCATCAACTTCCATGAGGGTGACAGAAATTTCTCACTAACAAACTACATACCTAAACTTTAGTACTGCATTTCACAAGGTCTATTCACTTGCTGTACAAGGGTCATTTGACTTTTAACAAATTTCAATCATCTTCTCTCTTGAGTTAGCCTCTTCAAGAGACTTTTCTGCTTTTTCTTTTTCCTCATTATGCAATCAACTTTCTGATTGTGAGTGCATAGAATCTAGAAGCCATATTTGACATTATCCCACCCCTGTTCTTCATCAAGTTCTGCTGACTCTTATTTTGAAATACTTGACTGTGTTTTATCACCTTGGTTTGGGATCCTATCTCTTTGTTCCTTGTCTACTTGAGGACACTAGAACAGTATATCCTTTTGTACTTCCACACAGCTAGAGCTGAGCCTGGGAACTTGATACATCACTTCTTATACATCATGGTTCAGTTTAAAGTTGTTCTCTATGAATATGTACATAGGCTACTATATCATCCATCACTGTGCATTAATTATTCTTTTGTGTGAGTACTCTTGTCTACATGACTACTTAGGCAGATAATGAACCCAGTAATGAGAACGAGTGTGCTTTATTCGGTTTTGTTTCTTTTTCTCCCAAGTGGTCAATTTCAGAGGGCTAACTACAGTTTTAGGTGTTTTTTCATGTTAGAGTACTTAACTTCCAAACGTGGGTTTGCATCTACCCCTTTATCTAAGATCCTTTGATCTAAGAGTCAAGGATCATATTTGGGGGGGGGGGTAGAATGTGGGTGCCATTGTATAGAAAATAAATAATTGTGTAAAGTAGAAATGAAAGGTGGGTACCTGTAGGAGTGTAGAGGCTACTGAAAATATTTAAATGGTGCAGAGGACCATGTGTTCAAAATTTGACTATGTACGAGACTGATAAGAATCCAAAGACCCAATGATGTGTTTGATAACAAGCCTGGGTGAGGCTGCTGATGGTGTTTTTAAATTGAAAACAGATGAAATATGATGATTAAATCAGTAGTTGGATGCAGTTTTGTGATTGTTTTGAGTTCAATGCTTCCTCAAGACTTCCTTTACCTTTCTAGTAAATGATGGTCTGTGCCTCTGCTGTTGGAGAGCTGCCATCAGGCATGGGTAGTTAGGCTAGGGCCAAAGTTGAAGGGGAAGTGGGGGAGGCTGAGATTCAGGGCTCAGTCTCCTCCAACAGATACTTCCTCCATTTCTGCTGGGTAATGGCCAGATGTAGATAATATATTTGGTGAGAGTGCAGCTCTGTGGAGCCCCAATTTGTTTGAGCAAGTCCCAAGTACCCTCTTTTTTTTAGTGTAGGTTAGTGCTGGGACATGAAATATACTTAAATGTTGTTAATCTTGTAAGGCCACAGAGGGCGGGAATTCTGTTAATTTTTTGATAGAGCAGCCACTTACTAATCTTTGTTGGATGGATATATAAATTAATAGGGAGATCAACAAATATGGATGTTTTATAAACTGAAACATTATGAAAATACAAAAGTCCTTTTTTTCCTATTCATACAAGAATGAATTTAGGTTTTACATTGTGATACTGACTTTGTTTGCCTAATCCTTCATTTCTCTCACTTTTTACTTACATTATGCCTATTATCTGTACCACAATATAGCCATCAATATTTTAATATCATACATTTTCAACATGTAAGAATCTTGTATTTCTAGTGAAATTCTCTTAGGCAGGAGAAAAAAAGCCAGTTATTGTTTTCCTAAGCACTATGATCCCAAAGCACTATCCCAATGTTTCCATTTATAAAAGCATATAATAAAAATGCTGATTGAGTTGTGAGCTTATTGATTGTTTGGAATAAGATAATCCATCTTTCATAAGGATTTATCTATATAAAGTCAAGCTGTACCTACAATTTCATGCCTCTTCCCTGTGGCGGTAATAAAAGATCTTCAGTCAAGTGTATGATATGCCTATCCTACCATTCCTATAAGTAGTTTCTTCTTTCTCTCTTGATATTTCCAAGGACATGCTTAGCAGCATTTTCACTGCTATGGAAAGCTCCCAGGTGTGCTGAGACTGCATTGGTGAGATCTCTCCGGTGTTGCTTTAGCAAGTTTTTCTGTTCAGCAGATAGACAGCTCTGCTGTTGGTTAGTTGGAAAGAAAACACAGGACAATATGAAGCTCCAAAGAGCCTTAGACTGTGGCATTTCAGAACTGAAGATACTGAATGTCTCACTGCACAGAGTAGTCAGATCAAAGTTATATGTAAGACCTAACCAGACGGGAAATACAAGTCACAGAAAGGCTACTTGATCATGATGAGTGCATAAGTGTGTGGGTATGTGGTGGTGGTGGCAGTGGTGGTGGTGATAGTGATGTTGGTGGTGGTGGGTACTTCTACTCCTATATTGCATGATAGAAATATATTACAGAAAATCTGCAGGCTTTTGAACATTTTGTAAGGACTAACTAGATGGCTAGACAGAAATAATTTTGTCTAATAAACAGCAATTTGGAATCTCATGAAATACTATGGTTATTGCTCACAGCTAGTTCTTAGTCATGCTCTTAACCTCTTAGTATTTGCATCCCTGAATCTTGGCAGCAAACTATCTGTTATCAAGGGGATAACTTATGTATGTTAAATAAAAATTCAAGTTAAGATTAAGCATAAATGTTAATCAGCTCGAAATGAAGAGCAGCAGCTTTTTAATAACACATGGAGACTTCCTAGAAACATTGGGACAAGTGCATAGGATGTGTTGGAAATGTCTGAGTGTTGAAATTGTTAGCTCAGCTCCATTGAGCCTCTTTTAGTTCATGACAATACAAGTATAATCCTATGCAAAAACAAAAGTTACTGATCTGACAGATGAGAAACTTTTTCAATCGTGTGCTGTAAATTTCAAAAATGTGATGCCAAATCCCTTTTATTGAAAGAGAATTGATGAAAGATAAAAGCAAAACAAAACAAAACAAAACAAAATAAAAACAAAGACAAACCAACCACCCCTCCCTACAACCAACCAACCAGACAAAAAATTCTTGAGGGTGCCCAGAGACTCCTTAAGTCTTTATCTCAAGTAATTTTCCCTTTCTGCCAATTCATTTAAAGTTGGGACCTTAATTGCTTGCAATGTATTCATTTTACAAGTACTAATTTTTTTTTAAAAAACAATGATGACTTGTTCATCAAAAGGGAGGCCAACCCCATGTTTAATTGTCTAAGGGTCTCTACTTATTCTCCTTTTATGTTCCTTCTCCCTTTATTTCTACAAGGTCCTCTCTCTGGTAAATCTTTTATAAAATTTTAAATATTTTTCCTCCCCTCCAAATAATTCTACTCACTTCTTGAACTTACAGGAAGGAGTGGTGGGGCACCAAAAAGGGAAAAACCATGATGCAACAAGCACAGAGTGGAATAGAGCGAATGAGTAGAGTACAAGATTTTGATGCAGTGCAAACTATGTTTAAACAAACACTCTACTAACCTATGAAGAATTCTGAGAGGCAAAAAAGGAATTGCAATTTGAGGGAGTTTTAAGACCAGGACTGTAACATGGATAAATGTACTTTCGATGTCTGTATTTTATTTAACTGAATCAAAAGGCTTCTTCTATTGGCTTTTGTAGGCATGAGGATATGCCACTACTTGCAATGAAGCTGTCAGACTTTAATAGTAGTTGTATTTCCTCACTGAGGACCAGCAAATTGGCACTCTGCCTTGTGAACCAGTCTCTTTTGTAGGACTGAGTAGTATGAATAGATCTCTCAGGTGGTTGCTCATGCTAGGAAGGCTTTTCTCAGCACTCCTTAAATTATACTACATAGATGTTCTCATGGCCAGAAACCAGATGACACTGAGGTAAGGGGTAAAAGTAGCTATAAGGTGTTTGTATTTTAGAAAGGGATATATGATATATATATATAAGTATAAGTTATGTATGAAATTTATACTGTATGTAGTTATTTATAGGAAAAGGGATATGCATTATGACTAGCTTTGTTATTATATAAATGTCTTTAGGTTACAGTAGTGGAGTACTTGTATTATATTCTGAACATAGTGTAGAAATATTATTTTGATAACTAGCTTTTGATTAGAAGAATCAGCAGGTTTAATGGAGTTAGGCTAATAAAATCAAGTACAGAGATCTTAAATGCTATTTTACTCTTCTCAGAATTCACTTTTAAGCATGCATGGCAGGCACTGCTAGTGGCAAACCTGGAACATATTAACAGGCCCTTTTCCTATAGCTGTGGTATATAGAAAGTGAGAAACAGCTAGCCCTACACTCTCCCATAATTATTCAGTTGTGTGATGATTTTTTGTTTCTGAATTGAATGCACTTTGAATACAACCCTTTGGATGATTTGAGTTGTGAAGTTGCTTTCACACATGTCATTGTAACAAATTTAGAAAAATACTCCTATCATTATTTTACAGCATTTGATACACAAAGATACAAAAAAATATTGATATTCTGTAACTTGTCAGAAAGAACACAGCTAGTTAAAAGCCAAAGTCAAAGATAGGATGAGCTCCTAGTTCTCTGGCCTAGATTCCTTCTTATTGAGATCTGCCATGGGACAGTTCAGAGTAGCTGCTGTAAGGGTGCAAAGAACTTATCAATTCAAGCTGGAAGACATCTTGAGTAAGACGTTCCCAATGCTTGATTATATTAGAGTCATTATGTTATGCTCATTTCTGTGTTCATAGTACACATGAGACACCATTCTAGTACTGCTGGGTAGGTCAGGGGAGCTAGTAAAATAATCCATTTGAGGGGCGGGAGAGAGGGTATATTTTAGGGTTGGAGGGAGGACAGGGAAATATGTAATTTTATTATAATTTTAAGTAAATAGATAAAGATAGATAGATAGATAGTTGGATAGATAGATAGATAGATAGATAGATAGATAGATAGATAGATAACCTGGTACCTTCACTCAAGACTCTTGGCTTTTAGGAAGAATAGTAATTATCTTTTTATGGGTCACATTCCTATGGAGTCTCTTCTTTCTTTTGCCTGAAGATGTAGGCACTGATAGTATCAGCCCTTAATTTGTTCACTGAAAATATATTTTGCATTTCTGTTTGTTTTTTGAGACAGGATTTCTCTGTATAGCCCTGGCTGTCCTGGAACTCACCTTGTAGATCAGGCTGACCTTGAACTCAGAGATCTTCCTACCTCTGATTAAAGGCATGAACCACCAACACCAGTATTTTGAGTTTTCATTACCCTTTGTTATCACATTCTGTATACTTAATATTGGTCTCCATCTCTTACCTGTCATTGATTTCTAGTCACCATCAGACATTTCTTCTTGGATTCTGGCCTTCACCTCAAACTCAAGAACTCATCATGTCTTTCATTCCTACATTTATCCCAGGTTACTTGTTGCTACCAGTAGCTTTAATACCATTGTCTGTATTCTACAAGATTACTATCTTTGAGTAACTTCTCCGTTATTCTAACAATGCTTGTAATCTAATTGCTCCTTAACTTCCATTTTGTCTTTCTCTTACTGTTTCTTGAGTTCTTCTTCATCCCATGTCCACTATCACCAACGTAACTGAACTTTTATTCAAATTTTCTTTCTGTTATTTTTCAACCCAATCTGTTCACTACTGTTCACAAAGTAGCCAGATTAGGCTTCTTTGTGCACCCTGCAGGTGTAAAGTGCACTCCCTGTTGCTATTTCTGGTACTAGAATGGAACTCAAATACTGCAGTATGTTGACCATTTACAATAGGTAAACTTGCTCAGCATAATCCCAAATTTTGCCTCCTTTCTGGCGCCGTCTTTACTACTTCTGGCTTTATTTAACAATCAAAAATGACACTAGTTTGTCTTGTTACATTCTTTATGTTTTATAGTGACAGCAGCACTGTAATTTCCTCTATGCATAGGGACTATGTCTTACCCACTTTGGAAGTAAGACTTTGCTTGTATTAAGCTTAAACAATATTTGCTTTGCTGGATTATAATAACTTTGAAATATTTTAATAGGAACATGAGGAATAGTAAAATAGACAAAAGTAATAGCTTGGGATATAGCTCAGTGGTAGAGTGGTTGCTAAGAATGCTCAGAAGCCTGTGTTCAATGCCCTCACCCCCAAAGTAAATATGGAAGCTGAAAGAGAAAGAGAGAGAGAGAGAGAGAGAGAGAGAGAGAGAGAGAGAGAGAGAGAGAGAGAGCAATTGAGAAAGTATTATATGGTATCAAGGCCCCAAATTTTGTCGTATCCTTTGAGGTTCCTCTCTTTAGGATTTCTCATTATCAGCTCATGGTACACCAAAGGCCAATTTATAATTTCCTGGGCTATAGAAGATTCATTCTTCTCAGATAGAGTTTATAAATGCATCAGAAGTTTGATTCAAGTTAGAAGGGGGCAAGTAATGGGAAGTGAAAAGGATAACAGTAAATCAGGAAGATTCTGGCAGGACTGGCTCAGCTTTGCTCCAATCTGTAACATTTTCCATTTTGATTGATTGGATCATTGTCTAGATTATTTTTGTAGGACTCGAATGACCAGCATAATTAGGATTTTCAGAGAACAAGGAGCAACATTATTAAAAGAGATAGATGTAAACATAATATTTTTTGATTATGGTTATTTGCTATGTAGACACAGGTAGATTTTAGTCACAATTGGGGCACTAATTGTAAATAATGACAGGAAACAATTTTTCAGTGACTTAAACTTGATGCCACAGATATGATAAATTTCAAATTGTGTAGATACAAATTTCATCTAAAATATATTCTGGTCATGGTACTTTATAAAACTTTATAAAATGTTTGCTATCATTCTTAAAGCATTATACAGACCGGTCCAAGTTAGTTGCCCTTTAAATATATGGTAGCTTGATTTCCTTGATTTCAAAACAATTGCAGACACAGGGATTTAGAACTACTGGATTTAAAGAGGTAGTGCCTGCCAGTCTATTTGCATATCATTAAAGATAGCTAAGAAGAAAGGAAAAAAAAGTTCTTGTTCCAGGCGGTTGATTAAATTGTATGATTTCTTAGTCTAATGTTAATCTAGTGAGTTTAATACTAAGTTACAAAGTAGGTCATAGGTATTTCTACTAGTTATCTGTAGTTGCTGGGGCTTTCTTTTAGGAGTCTTTAGTCAAATTGCCAGTTTCTAGCAGAATGGTGTGTTGCAAGGAAATTCGTTAACCTATTTGAGTCACTTTTCTCTGTTACCTAAGAGAAGGGGCTGGGGAGGGTAGAATGAGAACTATGAGGGGAATGAGGATGTGGGAGGAAAGGACCATCCTGTCTCAATTATAGGATGCTGAGAAGTTTAAAAGTGTGAAACTGTGAGCAGGGTGTAAAGTGAATTAAGTAAGAAGAAAAGAAAGTGTGAAAGTGCCTTGTGAAAATTCTAGGTCAGCCTACAATTGTTTGGTTTACCTGCAGCAGCTGCTGAACACATTCTTTCCACATTTAAAGGCATTTACCACTGCATCCCAGAAGCTCCCAGAAGCTCCACAGTAGCCTTAAAAGGGGAGCTTAAGGTCTGTTTCACACTTCTGGCTGAGTTGTGCTGGAGGCTTGAGGAGTGCCACCTCAACAGTTTGTCATTTGGAGCCTGCAACAGAGGCAGTGAGCTACACTTGCTGACAGGCTGATTAGATGATCAGATCTCTGGCCAAGAACCAAAGCCCAAAGAATTCAGATGTTCAGATTAGCAACTTAATTCAAGGCAGATAAGGCAGACCAGTTATCTCCAATCTCCGAGGCATTTGGTAAAATCTGCCATCAGTTCAACTTTACTCCACCCACCGTATTCTTGTATTCTTACCTGCTGATTCCAACCTCCACAGTTTAAGGTCCTTTTGAAATTGCTCCCTGAAGCAAGATCCAAATCTTCAGAAATTCCAATCTGCTAGTCCCCTGGTGAGCTAACCCAGGATGGTGAGCTGCAGAAAAAAATCTGGACACTCTGGATGGTCCTCTCCATTCACAGGGCTCCTGCTCTTTAGGAAAGTTTCTTTTCCAGAGGAGAGAGGTCAGGGCATAGCGCGTTTGCTAGCCAATATACCCCGATTCTTCTTCCTCTTTCTTAGTACTTCTCAAGCTGCTTCAACCCCACCAGAATTTAGCTTCCCTAGTTCAAAGTGGGGGAAGGGAAAGAACAGAGAGGGAAGAAGAATAGAAACCAGAGACTTGCAGGTTATCTGCACAAATGAGTGTTTATCTCTGGCTACTGCAATAGAATCCTCAGGAAGTCATGCAGCTGCTCTGAGGTGGGAAGTAAGGAGGAGTGTCTGCTGTTCAGCTTACTTCTCACTGATTTGTATGACTGGAGGGTGGTAGGCTATTTGTAGGCGGGGAGAAGATAATCCTACTAGTATATGCTAATATATCTGGCATTATGTGAAACTCGATCTTCAGATATATTTCCTCTTTCCTTCTCTTTATCCATATCCCCTCCCTCCCACATTGCCTGTGTGTGTGTTCCTCCTTCATGACATTTGTGATTCTATAAAAAATTTAAAAAGCCTTTTAAAAAGCCTTTTTCTTTTTGGTATCTCATATCCTAGGAGAAAAAGGACATGCCAATCTAGTGTGTGCTCGTTAGAATCTGAGGTGCTATTTGCTGTTGAAAACAAATTGATAAGACTTTGAAGTAAACTGGGTACATAAACTACATTGAATTTTACTATGAATGTCCTGTGTTGGGATACATACATACATACATACATACATACATATTCAACATTGTGTAAGTGTAGCCTCATTATTAATAGGACTTGTGACATTAATAGGACTTGGAAATTTCCTTATAACAGTTTAACAGTGGCTTTTTGGCCCCTTATGGGCTACAAGAAAGAAATTACGTTTACAGTCACTCTTCATCCTCTTCCACAGAATCCTTGGATGCAGTGGTAATGGGAATACTTGGGAAAAAAGGTCATCCAAGAACATTTAAAAGGGAAGAAAACACTTGGATTCAAGAGCACACTTTAATCCCATCGTTGGGAATTTTACTGCTATTTTAGCCAGTATTTATTCAATGGAATTGGGATTCCCCTGAGATCTACAAAAAAGTTTATAAGAGATACAGAGTATAAATTTTTACTTCCCCTCCAGTATGTGTTGTTTTCAAGGAGTTTGAGTTATGGCAGAAGGGGTACTTATATTTAGACCCTGAAGAAAGGGGCTTTAAGATAGCACTACTGTTGGCGTGGCATAAGGGGGTGCCCCCCTACTTCTTTACTTCTTTAGTTGTGTTTCTGTTCCTTAGTGATGGGAAGAACAGGCTTTCCCTCAGCCCCGATGGGACTTCACATTCTATTAGCTGCTCCAATCTTACTGTGTTTTTAGGAATCGACTGCATTCCGTTTCTCCTTTCCTCCCCTCCCCATCCTTTCTTCTCCATCCAGTTTCATTGAAGCTATCTCTTTACATTTTCAGATGTTGAACTGGGTAGACTGACATCTTTCTGCTGTTACCTCCCCATTTCCCCCTCCTCATTTTCCTAGATGCTTTTCAGTTCTGACATTTTAAAAAGTGTGGTAGAGAAGATCAAATAAGGAGGGCACTGGAAAATGAATATATATATATATTGGATTATGAATCTGCATTAGTAAAGTACCACTTAGGTAGAAAGTTAAGGGGTTTTTCAGTCATGTGGTAGTCACACACCAACTATAAGTTGCCAGATCTTCTTTTGGTCTCATATTGCTTGCTTTGGGTGGTTTATTTTTTTATTTTATGTTTGTTTTGTTTTGCTTTGTTTTTTATTTTATTGATCTCTTGCTTGTATAGTTTCTAAGATTGTGTTTTTAGTGTGTGTGTTATAAATATGTTGGAGACATATTTATATGTCTCCATATATGGAGAGTTTATAGATGCAGAGCTGAAGGGGCCTGGAAAATGACCTTGTTTAGATTTAATTTTAATTGAAATGGATATGACATTCCTGTTTTATTATTGTTTTCTCCAGGTGTTAGCTCATTGCTTTGTTTAGTTTGTTTAATAAATAATACAGTTCAGCTTTCTCATATTGCAGATAAGAAAATAGAACACAGGAGAAGAAGCTCTCACAAGATGTATTTCGGCTTCCATCTAAACTGTCTTTCATAGGTTCTCTTTTTATCATTTTCTTTCTTTATTGTAAATGAAGTTGTTTTCTTGCAATATATTCTGATAAAAGTTTCTCTTTCCTAATCGCTCAAATCCTCCCCTACACCCTGTATCTCCAACTCTATTGCTTCTTTCTCTCTTTCTTAAGAAAACAGACAGGCAATTTTTTTTTTAAATACAAAAGCCAGGATCAAACAGACAAAATAACAATTGAAAAATAAAGAAACAAAGAAAGAACATGAGAAATATTCTCATATGTGAAGAAAATAAAAACAAAAAGTAGCTTTACATACTTCTCTCCAACATCTTGCAATTTAGCTTTCCTATTTGCTTATTCTGTGACATAACCAACATATTTATAACACACACACACACACACACACACACACACAAACCATAATTTTAGAAACTATACAAGCAAGAGATCAATAAAATAAAAAACAAAGCAAAGCAAAACAAACATAATTAAAATAAAAACACCCAAACAAAGCAATATGAGACAAAAATAATCAACAAAAATATTTTTACATTTGTTTTGTGTTGACTATTTAGTGCTGGCCATGGAGCCTGCCCTTAAGTGTGGTTTGTATATACAGTGAAAAATCTATTGGAAAAAAAATCCTAATTTTTCCTTTGTGAGTCCTTGTTAATTGGAGGTAGCTTCTGGGTTGGTGATGGGAGCTTGTGCCCACTTCCCCATCTTAGTGCTGGGACTCTGCCTGGCTTGGACCTGTGCAGGCGCTGTGGATGCTACCACAGTCTCTCTGTGAGTTCATATGTTTGATAGCCCTGCTGTGTCTGAAAGACACTTTTTCCTTGGAGTCATCCATCCCCTCTGGCTCTTACAATCTTTTCTCCTCCTCTACAGAGTTCTCTGAGCACCGAGGGGAGGGACTTGATGGACACGTCTCACTTAGAACTAAGTGTTCCAAGGTCTCTCATTCACTTACCATACACTCACATTTTGAATACTTGTTTGTCAGCTTATGGCATTTTAGGGTTGTGGAGCCTTTATGAGCTGAGGTCAAACTGTTGGAAGTAGGTCACTAGAGGCAGGTATTGAAGTTTAGCTCCTGGTTCAGCTTTTCTGAACTCCTTGTCTGCCATGATGTAAACAGTCTCTGTTATATGCTCTCCCACCACAACAGAGACTAATTCACTATCACCCCCTTCCCCATCCTGAAATTACCTAATACTGTGAGACAAAACAAATATTCCTCCCTTAATTTCTTTCTGTCAGATGTTTTGGTCACAATGATCCAAAAGCAACAAGAATGTTCATTCACCACAAAGTCAAGAAGTTTAACTTTCTTTTTAGCACTGAAATTGTTTTGCAAAGCAATACAAATGGTGCTTTGGAAAAATGGGTAAAGAGTGTTACTATACTTGTAGTAACACACACATACACACGGTGTTGGGGAGGCATGTTTCATCTACGTTTTTTGTTTACAGAAAATGGAAAAAATCAGTTTGGCTTTTGAAACATGGTCTTCGGCAATTGATTTCCTTTATTCTGCTCCAGTACTTAGCCTGTAAGTATAAAGTATTGCTGAGTTGTTACGCCTAGTGAGTTAAGCACAGTGTGACTGCATAAGAGTGAGATTGAAAATCCTGAAGAACAGAATAGCGTAGATCACTCAGGACAGATGATGCTAATCATCTGCACTAGTTCTCCATACATTTTAAAAAATATTCTGTTCAGTGTTCTAGCTTCTGGTCACATGCAAACATGAATATAAATTAATAAAGTATAAAAATATATCCTTTATGTGCTCTACCTACACTTTAGGGGCCAGTAGTATAGCCACATCTGGATATGACTACTGTATTTTAAAGCAGCTATCTAGACCAAGTCTTATAACTAATACCTGGTTTGTGGTAGAGGATGTCACTATTATAACAATTGTATAAATAACTGGAAACATTTCACGAAGAACCCACATTTCTCTTCTTTTCAATCAAGTGTAAACAATTTTATTTCAACCTAATATGTGTTCATTTCTCTCAGTGTGTATCTTTGAGTACTACTCAAGACAGAGTTTGCGTGATTCTATGTGTGGACTTTGAAGGTTTTGGTGTGAGGAAAAAGAGGGGATTTGGTTAGTATGGGTGAGGGAGGTCCTTTGTATAGTTTTTTTTTCTTTCCTTATAGACCCAAAAGAAGAAATACACATTGTACTACAAAGAACAAGTTATGCAAAATAAAAACTCTATTAATTATGATGTTCTCTCTGGTTTTATCTTCCCTTACATAATGTATGTCCTTGTGTGCAGCTCATGATTAGTGGAAATGAAGACTAGGGCTGGTTTGGTGGGCTATTTGGTAGCTGAGTTTGTTGCTGGGGGGGGTGGGTTGTGGTCAGAAAACTCACAGCATGATGAGTTCAATGTCATCCTTGGCTACATAGCAAGTTTGAGGCCAGCTTGAATCTTTCTCTCTGAAGCAAAAGCCCAAAAAATACGGTACACATAAAAAACATGTTCATCTCTTCCCACAAAGTGTCTTCTTTCACTCCAAATGTTTCATGACTTGTTATAAGGTTTTGGAATGAGATGACTTGGGATTATTTAGAACATTATACTGACAGTGGAAGGGACTGGGGAACTACTTTATATCTGGAACTATGTTTGCCACAGTGGTGGCATTTGCCAGATGTATTTCTATATTCTCTGTCTTTCTTCGTCTCTGTTATTCTCTCTGTCTTTCTGCTTTGAAACTGTAGCTTAAGCTATACTGAAGCACTATTTGTAAAACTAGTATATGAAAGTAAAATAAAGGTACTCATTTGAGTCAAAGCTGGAGTTGTAAGATCAGAGTTTATTGTAGCTCTATCCTTTTTTGATCTAGGACATAAATAACTTAAATATTATGATTGTCACTTTTTCCAATTATAACGAGTAAAACTAAGAGGGAGGTGATGGTACTTCATCACTAGGATGAGAATCAAAGTGGGATAATGTAAGTTAAAGGCCTTGCAAACTGCTACAAAAATAATTTTTTGATTATTTCTTAGTAGCAGGGGAAATCCCCCAGGGATGTGCTCATAAATTATCATTGGCCTCTTTCCTTTATCTCATCAGTAACCAGTAAATTCTTTAGAAAGTAAGCAAAATTTGTTTAACTACTTGAATTGTGGCTTAGTCCTTAATCTAGCTTCCTCTCTTTTGTCAAGAAGCCCTGGCTTTCAAAAGAAAATACCAACAGAAAGGCACAGGATGTAGTCCACTATGAAAGGCACCGAGTTCAATTAGTGCTTACAATAAAGAGGTTATAATATATTTGAAAAGATAAGATATGCATCTACATTTTAGGGCTGTGGCTGCATCTCCCTGTAGAGTGCTTGTTTAGCATGTGCAGGGTTTTTTTTTTTTGTGCTGTCTCTAGCACCAAAGTGGAAACAGAGCTAGAGCTTAGCAAAAATTTTGAATTCAATCGAGTTTTAAAAGATTTTTTTTTTTTTTTTTTTTTTGCTGTTTAGAACTACTCCCCCAAAGTATGGAACAGGAGATAATAGGAAGAGAAGCCACATTACAAGAGGTTGAGTACCTTAGTGGATAGTTAATACCTTAAACTCTGGAGGTAGGTCTGGCCCAAATATTCTTTTTTTTTCATTGATGAATTATGTTTTGGATAACCAATTAAACTTCTTAGCTTTTCAGATCTCTGGCTTACAAAAATCAAACTACTGTCTTATGAGGCTTAAATGTAATATTTTCTGTCAAACATTACATTTCCAATAAATGTAACTTTTGGTTCACATTATAGCTCTTATTCTTTCAGGATTATTTACATTCTAAAATTTTCAGCCTTTAATTAGAGAGTGTCCCAAAGAATGACTTCCAGTTTCAAGTAGTAAAAACTTTTTCACATCTTGGACTTGGTGGTTTGGTAGTATTGGACATTGATTTGAATTCAAAATAGGATCTCAATTTTCAAAAATATTTTTACAGCCACTTGATTTTGGGGCTATATTTTTTGCATACAGATGATCAGCAATGATTTTATTTATCATTATTTCTTAATAAGTATGTGTGTCTATATTCTGTCCAGAGACTTCTTACTCTTGGCCAGATCTAGTCTAGATTGCATGATTGAGGTTTTGACCTTAATTAAAAGAAAAAAACCATAAGTGAAGATTTTTCATTATGGATTTTAAAGAACAGAAAAGATGATGTGTATCTTACAGGGCTCAGCTGGATCTCTAGATGCTTAATTGATTTGTTTATAAAATCTTGAATTGGTTTGATTAGTTTTATTATTTTTGACTTGGCACATGCCAATGTGTATCAGTCTCAAATATATTTAGATTACAGGGTGGTATTTCCTATGCATACAGAAAATATGGGTAAAACCATATGGGTAACTAACAGATGATTGGTTTTTAGTTGACCATGTTCCTCATGAGACCAGGAAAAAAAAAAAGAAAATGTTGAATGCCCAATAAGAAGTGAAAGTTTATTTGTTAAATCTCTTAAAAGAAAGTTTGAACTGTTACCTTTCTCTTTCTCAATGTTAAGCAAATATGGTTTGATAAAAGTATTCTGAAGATGGGAGCACATAATTCTGAGATTATTATTTGCTGTCATTTTAGTGTTGGATGTGGTGGTTTTGAACTTTCTCTCTAGCACCAAAATGTTATGGGTTTCTCTTCCCTCTGAAAGGATTCTAACCTGCTTTAATTTCTAAATGAAACACATTCTTGTTTTTAATAGCTATTCAATCTCTAGGCTTTCTTGAGTCCAATATTTATGACAAGCAAACAAACACATCAACTGCAGCCATGAAAAGTCAAAGTGGACACTATACAAGATTTTCATTTTGTTCTCTAGATTAAAAACACCATCTCATTTGACTCCTTTGGGGTTTTTAACTGTCAGTTCTTCCCTTCCTTCCTGTTTTACACAGGAAGTGCTGATAACATACTATATAAATAAGTATCCCACATTTCATAACTGCTGCCTCCTTTCTCAGCTTGGAGAATGCTGCAGAGAGCCTTGTTGCACTTAGAGACCCAGGAGAGTCAATGTGAATGCATTCTTACACAAAGAAAGCCGCCTAGAAATATGGCAGGGACAGCTCTGAGGAAAATCAGGGAGTAAAAAGAGCCTTTGACTTCTCTTCCATGTAGAGCTATCTTTTCTTTCTTTTACTCTTTTTGGTTTCCAACCATGTAGTGCTTTTATTCCTTTTAATTTTGGTTTCTTTCAGCAATAAATATTTGTTAGGAAATTACTTTTTGTTCTTGATTTACAAATACACAATCGGAAAAACTTTCCCTAATAATTGCTACAGAATACACTGCACCATTTAAGTGCAATTTCCACTTTTGATTTTGGCACATCAGAAACAAATGCAATCATTAACTTGAATTTGTATAATTTATTTTCTTTAGAGCATTAATGGTGTATCTTTTTCTTATTTATTTATTTTCCAAACACTGTTCCCTCTCCTTTTCCCTCTCTTACTGAGTCCCTTCCCCTACACCCTCCCCTTTTCTTTTGAGAGGGTGGGACCCCCCTGGGAATTTCCCCACTCTGGTACATCAAGTCTCTGCCAGATTAGATGCATTCTCTCCCACTGAGGCCAGACAGGGCAGCCATGAAAATTGAGTTGCCTGTCTGCTATATGTGTGCCTTGGGGCCTTATTCCAGCCCGTATATGTTCTTTGGTTGGTGGCTCAGACTCTGAGATGTCCCAGGAGTCCAGGTTAGTTGACTCTGTTGGTCTTCCTGTCTACTTCTAGGCCTTTGATCCTTTTCCCGACTTTTACATAGGTGTCCCCACTCTCCATCTAATGTTTGGCTGTGGGTATCTGCTTCTGTTTTCATCCTTAATGCTGTATCCTCTCTGTGTTATGTTACTTATTTAAATGTTTATTACTGTCCTTCCATAGCTCAGCTGGGTGAGCACAGTATTGTAGAGATGTCTCTTTGAAAGTCCATTGAAATGTTTGTCATGTCAATTCTAGGGATTTCTGATGTTTTGAAAACCAAATATCCATGTAAGGTAATCTGGACTGTTGCCTGTTAACTCCACTCAGCTATTTCTAAATAAAACATAGAGAACACCCTTATAATAAACTCCAAGTCATGAATTTGCTGTAGTCTCTTAACTCACAGGCTGACCATCTCAAGTCAGTTTAAAAAAAGTTAAAGAAGGACTGGGTCTAAGCTTTGTATTCCTAAATGTGTTATACTGGTACAATGCCTATGAGAGTAACAATATTCATCTCACTCTTATATCACTAAGAAGCTCATGCCAATGAAAACCTTAAAATTTGTAATCAAAGTAAATTGGTGCCATTTAAGAATTTATATCTTCATCTTGATATTAATTATACAGATTTCTACTAATAGGTTATGGCTATGCAATTAACCCCTAGCTAATCCTCTCTATTCCCAGAAAACCACTACTTTTCCCTAGAAAGACAGTCCAACATTTACCACCTTAGTCCCCAAGCCCAGGGAATAGGGGCGCTGACTCTTCATTAGCTTCTTCAAGCTGATTATGGGCATTGAGATATTAGAAAAGGAGTGGGGGGAAGAGCAAATTGACAATCCTCTGATGCTGTGTCTTCGCTGCCTCCAGATGGAATTCCCGGACCTCAGAGGTTTGAGCAGGTCTGCCCAGCTTGCTTGTTGAGTAGATATACCAAGGCTGATCATTCTGCAATATACAATTCTCAAAACAAATTTTAATATCAAGATAGTTTTTTTTTAAAGAGGGCTGACATTTTATTAAGAATGTTGGCTCTAACCGCTTTTCTATTTTTCCCCTCTTTTATTGGATATACTATTTACATTTCAAATTTTATCCCCTTACCGCATTTCCCCCACCACCCAGGAACCCCTTATGCCATCCCCCCTCCTCCTGCTACTATGAAGGTGTTTACCCACCTACCCCCTCCCCACCCTCAGATTCCCCCCCCCCAGTGCTCAGCCTTCAGGGTACCAATGACCTTGTCTCCCACCTATGCCCAACAAGGCCATCCTCCCCTACATATACAGCTGGAGTCATGTGTCTCTCCATATGTGCTCCTAGGCTAGTGGTTTAGACCCTGTGGAGCTCTGGCTGGTTGGTATTGTTGCTCTCCTCATGGGGCCACCAGCCCTTAAGGTTCCTTCAGTTTACTCTCTAACTCCTCCATTGGGAACCTTTGATCAGATTAATGGATTGCTGTGAGTATCTGTCTCTGGGTATGTCAGACTCTGGGGGATTAGAGACCTGTCTGTTCCGGACAGCTTCCTATATTGAATTCTAAGAAGAAATCGAGCATCCTTGGAGTTACTCCAGTTGTGGTGAGACAGCCACTAGGCAAGAATTGCCACTTTCCTTCTACAGACAAATTACTGTCCAGAAAAGGACACACTTGTAGAATAGTCGACTGATTATATCTGCCTAGACAGAGTAATCAGCCCTTAATAATTCTGCAGCACTAAGGTCTGTCAGATGATCCTGGGCCAGAAGGCAGAAGAACAGATGCTCCAACGTTTTGTAGTAGAGGGAGTGTCCAGGTGTTCAGAGGTCTCTATAAATTGGCTAAGTTTTAGAAGCTATGCTTTGTTATAGTTATAGTTAACTCAGTCATTCTGGATTTCTGACGGGGTTGAAAACATAGCTATTTACCTTAAGAGAAATGATTTGAGTGGATGGTCGTCAGCTGACATCCTAAAGCCAGGTTCAGCTGACATTCATCCTAAAGCCAAGGAAAAAGCCAGGTTCAGAACTAAGTGTTTTAGTTAGGAGAGATGACAGAGGTTCTGGTTAGTCAACAAAATGTTGGACTAGGTATGAGGACTATCTTGTACCTCACTGGTACAAATTGGCATAATTATGCTCTAATTGTATTTTGAGAGAAAAGTTTTATTTTAACAGGAAGGGTGATGTGAGGAGCTAAGGTAGGAGGAGTACTGAGAGGAAGAAAAGGAGTAAGAAGAGGAGAAGAAGAAGGAGAGGTGATGAAAGAGAGAAAGAGGGGGGAGACAGGGAGGCAGATGTTCATGTATCTCCACCAGTCAAAGATAGTTGATATATCTAGGTTGGGTAGTGGGTGACACCTCTGATTGAACAATTCCAAACTTATAAAGCCTATGATTAACATTTTTTAAAAAAATGTATAAATGCAAAAAGGAAAAGGGGGCATGGGATAGGGGTTTTCTAAGGGGGGGGGAAATGGGGAAAGGGGATGGCATCTGAAGTGTAAATAAAATATCTAATAAATAAAAAAAAGAAAGTCCATTGAAGGTAATATTACAAGAATTTATACTCATCCATTCACTTAAAATAGTCTTGTCTTTTATGTTAATTTTTATGGGAATATTGATATGGTATTTATAACTACTTATCACTATGTAGCTTTACATCTCTGAAAACCAAGAAAAGGGAGAAGAAGAAGAAGAAGAAGAAGAAGAAGAAGAAGAAGAAGAAGAAGAAGAAGAAGAAGAAGGCAACAACTACAACTGCTACAAAGAAGATGACTTTTAACTTTGGAATGTTGGAGATTTTAAAAAGTAACTGTTCAAGAACATTATACAACATCTTTTGAACAAGTTCATTTCCATAACTCCACCAAGACTGATGGCCCAAGATTGACTCTTTTTCTGAGGCTAACTCTATTTTATAGCTATATCAGATTTTGTGTCATATTCATTAAGTTATAATTTGGAACATATTTTACTTTGTACTATTTAATATTAAATATTGTTGATTTAAACATTGTTTCAAACATTAAATTATGACAATGTAAATTTTAATCCCTGTTTTCTTTTTATGGTTTAAATTGTTGTAGCATCTTTATTTTGTTCTGTGTATTCATTATTTATATTTTCTATGCTTATATTCTATGCTTATATTCTATGCTTATATTCTATGCTTATTTTCTATGCTTATATTTTCTATGCTTATATTCTATGCTTATATTCATTATTTATATTTATATTATTATTGTTCTGTGTATTCATTATTTATATTTTCTATGCTTAATTTTCAAATGATGAGCTTTCTACCTCTCAACATGCTTAGTATTAGTATAACCATAATATAGCCCTTCTCCTTTTTCTTTTGGCTGCAGCAGCCATCTTCCAGTAACTCACAAATGACTAACACAAAACGAAAGAGGAGGGGCACTTGCTACATGTTCTCTGGGCCTTTTAGGAAACGTGAAGCTGTTCCTTTGGCCACACACATGTGAATCTATAAGAAGGGCAATTTTGTAGACATTAAGGGAATTTGCAGTGTTCAAAAAAGGAATGCCCAGCTCTCTTCTGATCTCTTTTGCCTCGCCAATAGAAGAAAGATGATGAAAGGAAAGTCATTCTTTGGAAAGCATCACAATAAGATGCAAACTCTGTGACTCTACACTACAGTGGCTCTAAGGCCTAACACCTTCAGAAGTCAACTTGTGGTCAAGCACAAGAGAAAGTATAACTGGAGTGTCAAGACTAAGAGACAAAACTGCACCTGGACTGGGCAGATGAGGTACCGCATTATCTATTGCAGAGTCAAACATGGATTCTGTGAAGGAACAATACCTAAACCCAAGAGGGCAGGTATTGCAGCATGCATCCAGTTCATCTTGAGGATTTCAATCAGTCAAAAATATTCTGGTTTAAAAAACAAGGAATGCCTCATAAGTGTTACCATGGCAAAACCAGAAGAGTCTATAATGTTACCCAGCATGCCCTGGGCATCATTGTAAACAAGCAAGTTAAGGGCAAGATTCTGGCTAAGAGGATCAATATGCAGACTGAGCACATCAAGCATTCTAAGAGCAGAGACAGCTTCCTGAAGCGGGGGAAGGAGAATGACCAGAAGAAAATGAAAGCCAAAGAGAAGGGCACTTGGGTTCAGCTGAAATGTCAGCCTGTGCCACTCAGAGAATCACACTTTGTGACGAATAACGGAAAGGAACCTGAGCTGCTGGAGCCCATTCCATACAAATTCATGGCCTGATGTACAAAAAAGAAATAAAGGATCTGGACTGCAAAGTGTTTATTTTAGGTTAACATGTGCTGTCTTCTCCATGAAAGAAAATGTTAATTTTCATTGTCTTGTTCAAATTTTACAAACTGTCCTTCTAAATGATATGGCTTGGTGAGCAGAAAATATACTCTTGATTAGATAATAAAAAGCAAAACCAAAAACATAATAACTATAATATAAACACAAAGGACATGTAGGTATAATAATAATTATTATTATAACAACACAACAACAACAATAATAAAAAAGCCCTGACAAAGCATTATGAGATGAAGAACCAAAAATACCATTGGATTTGTTTTGTGTTGGCCATCTACTGCTGGGTATGGGGCCAACCCTTAAGAGTGGTTTGTATACTAGTGTGACTTTGTTAGAGGAAAATAATTTTTTCATTGTGAGCAGTTAACAATTGGTGTTAGCTTCTTGGTTAGGAATGTGGGCTGGTGTCTACTCCCCATACTCTTAGTGCTGGGATCACATTTGTCTCAGACATATGCTGGCCCTGTGCATGCTCCTATAGTCTCTGTGAGTTCTTATGTACATCAGTCCTGCTGTGTTAAGAAGGTTGTGTTTCCTTGGTGTTTTCAATTTCCTTTGGCTCTTACACTGTTCTTTGCCTCATCTTCCACATGGTTCCCTGAGCCCTGAGGGGAGGGAATTGATGGAGACCTCCCATGATGAGTGTTCCAAGGTTTCTTACTATCTGCACATTGTACAGTTGCTGGTCTCTGTATTTGTTCCCATCTGCTGCAGAAGGAAGATCTCTGATGATTGCTGAGCAGGACATACTGCTCTGTAAGTATAGCAGAATGTTGTTTGACGTCATTAGCAGAACAATAGTATTTCGGTCCATGCCTTATCTAGTCTCAGTCCATGGCCACACAGGCAGTGTTAGGGATTGGTTCCTCTCATAGAATGGGCTTTAAGTCAAATCAGATATTGGTTGGTTACTACCACAAGTTTTGTGCCACCATTGCGCTAGCACATCTTGCAGGCAGTTTTGAATTGTAGAATGTAGGGTTTTCAGCTGAATCATTCTTTCGACCTACTTCCTTACTCTATACATAATCTCTATGGTTCTGTAGAATGTAGTCAACTTATCAAAAATTTAACAGCTAACATTTACCTATCAGCAAATACATACCATATGATATCTGCTGTTTTGTAACACACTAAACATTTATATGTACAATGTTTTATATTTTTCTCATATAGAATCAAATGAGATTAGTTTGTACCTATTGTTTTCTTATTTGACTTTAAAACATTACACTGTCAATTTGTGATTGCATTAATAGTTTATTCTTTTTTCTGTATGTCTTAATTTTTTCTTTTAAAAATATTGTGTGTGTGTGTGTGTGTGTGTGTGTGTGTGTGTGCCTGGGTGTGTGTGCCTGGGTGTGTGTGTATGTATGTATGTATTATGTACACCACATATATGTAGGAGCCTGTAGAAGTTAGAAGAGATGTATCAGATTCCCTGGAACTGCTTGCTAGCTACAATACAGATGCTGGGAATTGAGCCTTGGTCCTCTTCAAAAACAGGAAGTGCTTTTAATTTATGAACTATTTCTCTAGGCTTGCCTTAATTTCTTATTTGAAAAGTTTATGTTTTTGAATTGAGTAGTTTAAAACAAATAACAGAAATTGTATGTTTTCCAAAGTTTTCCTCATTGGCAGCTTCTGATAATCAGGATGCAGACACTAATGCGGTTGGATACAGAAGATTCTAAAATTTGATTTCAGACTTTGTCTTTGCCCAATTGATTATTTATGTATGTAATAAAGCTCCTGCAAGGCAAAGGGCATAGTCAATAGGACAAATTGGCAACCTACAGATTGGGAAAAAAATTTCACTAACTCCACATCAGATAGAGGGCTAATATCCAAAATATATAAAGAACTCAAGAAGCTAACCTCCAAGAAACCAAACATCCCAATCAAAAAATGGGGTATAGAGCTAAACAGAGAATTCATAACAGGAATTTTGTATAGCCAAGAAACACTGAAAGAAATGTTCAAAGTCCCTAGTCATCAGTGGAATGCAAATCAAAACGACCCTGAGATTCCACTTCACACCTATCAGAATGGCTAAGATCAAAATCTAAGATGACAGCAGATGTTGGCGAGGATATGGAGAAAGAGGAACACTCCTCCATTGCTGATGGGATTGCAAGCTGGTACAATTACTCTTAAGAAGATTGGAAACAGATCTACCTGAAGACCCAGAGATATCACTCTTGAGCATATACCCAAAAGATGCTCCACCATACCAGAGGGGCACATGTTCCACTATGTTCATAGTGGCATTATCTATGATAGCCAGAAGCTGGAAACAACTCAGATGTCCCACAAGGGAAGAATGGATACAGAAAATGTGGTTCATTTACACAATGGAATACTACTCAGCTATTAAGAACAAGGACATCATGAGTTTTGCAAGGGAACAAGAAAATATCATCCTGAGTGAGGTAACTCAGACTCAAAAGGATATGCATGGTATGTGCTCACTAATAAGTGGATATTAACCAGAAAAGTACAGAATACCCAAGATACAATCCACAGAACTCAAGAAGGTTAACAAGCCAAAGAGCCCAAGTGAGGATGCTTCAATCCTACTTGGGATGGAGAAGAAAGCAATCATGGGTTGGGGGCAGAGGGAGGGACCTAGGTGGGAGAGGGGACAGGGAGGGGGAGAAAGGGGAACATGATCAGCTATTGGGGGGGTGACAGGAGTGAAGCCCTGAGGGCCAGCAGAAAGAATGGAAACAGGCAACCTCAGGAGGTGGGGGACCCTCTAAAATGTTTCTCACAGTTTCTCACCCCATTCCTCCTTCCCCCTGTCTCCAAGAGGATGCCCCCTCCACCAAACCTCCCCACTCCCTGGTGCCTCAAGTCTCTCAAAAGTTAGGCACCTCTCCTCCCACTGAGGCCAGACCAGGCAGTCCTCTGCTGTATATATGTCTGGGGCCTTGGACCAGCTCCAGTATATTGCCTGGATGGTGGCTCAGTGTCTGTGAAATCTCAGGGGTCCTGGGAGGTGAGAGATGCTCAGGGCTCAAAGGGAGGGACCTTAGATGAAATGACCGACTGGGGAGAGGGAACTCGTAGAGTCCACCTCCAGTAGAAAGACAGAGCATCAAGGAGAGGGATGGGGTTGCTGTCCCATAGTCAAAAACTCTGATCCAGAATTGTTCCTGTCTAAAGAACTGCAAGGACAAAACTGGAGAAGAGCCTGAGGGAAAGGCCCAGTGACAAGCCCAAATCCATCTCAAGGGGAGGTCCCAAGGCCTGACACTATTACTGATAGTTGGCCTCCAAGAGGTTCAACAAGCAGCTGACTGAGACAGATGCAGATGTTTATACCCCACTATTAGGGAATGACTGGAAGAAGCTGAGGAGGGCAATCCCATATCTCAACTAACCAGGACCCCTGAGATTTCGCAGACACTGAGCCACCATCCAGGCAATATACCGGAGCTGGTCCAAGGCCACAGACATATATACAGCAGAGGACTGCCTGGTCTGGCCTCAGTGGCAGAAGAGGTGTCTAACCCTTGAGAGGCTTGAGGCCTCAGGGAGTGGGGATGTTTGGTGGAGAGGCATCCTCTTGGAGACAGGGGGAGGAGGAATGGGATAAGGAACTGTGGGAGGGCAGACAGGGAGGTGAGTAATGGCTGGACTGTAAATAAATAAAGGTAATAAAAAATAAAATAATAAAATAAAAACAACATAAAAACAAAAATAAATACCTCCCTTATTAAACCATTACCTTCTCTGAGACATCTACACACACACACACACACACACACACACACACACACACACACACACATCTCCCACTGAGACCCAATCAAGTAGTGCAGTTAAGGGAAGGGGATCCAGTGGCAGGGAAACAGAATCAGAGACAGCCCCTGCTCCAATTGTTAGGGGCTAGGTCTCTGATTCTTGTGGCTGCCCTTGGAACGTCCTTCTGTTGGTTTATTTTGTCCAGCTTTGATGTGAAGGAGTTTTTGCTGTATCTTACTATATTTTATTTTGTCATGTTTTGTTGTACCCTTTCTAACCCTGTTCTCTTCTAATGAGAGACAAAAGGGGGTGGATCTAGATAGGAGAGGGGTTGGGGTAGAACTTGGAGGAGTAGGGGGAGGGGAAACTGTAATCAGGATATATTATATGAGAAAAGAATCTATTTTCAATAAAGGAAAAAATAGTTGTTACTTGTGTATCATTTGTGTCACTACTTCAGTTTGGTAAATTTTCTATGCACAATTGAAAAGAATTAATATTCTACTATTATGTGGAATATTTATAGATGTTATTATATAATGTACATATATAAATATATCCTATAATTTATAATTATAATTGTTTTTATTGATTGCTTTGCAGTGCAGGTAGTTATTGATAGGATGTATTAAAATCAACTATATAATTATAGTCATATAATTTTTCCTTTTCAGTTCTTTCTAGGATTTTGTTGAATAATTAAAAAAATAGAACTCACAAGGCAGAAATATTTCAAATTTTCTTTGAGACAGGTATACCTTTCTTGCTGTATCAAATATTTCAACTCTATCAGCTTTATGACCTATATAACCTTCATATAAAAACTAGAGAGGAAGCTGTTTTTCTTATTTAATGAAAACTAGAACTTACTTTTCAAAACATGAGTTGAATCCACTAAATATATCTATTTTGTGACTATATTTTTATTAAAAGTAATATACACTCTGTTTCATTTTAGAGATATTTCATAAGCAACTCAAAGACTATTATCAGATTATTTATGTTTACTAATAGTAATGGTTCAGTTTTTAATTTTCAATAATATTTTGAAATAAAATTTATGCCCATCAACTATATATTTCTCTGTTGCTGTATCTTAGTTTGCACACTGTAGAGAGAAAGAATTATGGATTGAAATTGAGTTTTCTGTCCACTCATTCTGCCAGTTATACACCATTTCTAGAGACCCTGTGGAGCCACGCACAAAACTCCAGACTGAGAAGCAATTTAGCTTTTCCTCAGACTCTACATCTAGTGAACAAAAACATACTTTTTAATGAGCCATTTTTAAAAGTTCAAAAATGATTCTGTAATTGTTTGAAGGGTCTCCTCTAATCCCTTACTCTCTGAAGTTTAAATATTTTCTTGTGTCCCTTCCAACCTGCTGCTCATTAATGTCAATGCTTTCCTTGTTACTGTTGCCTTTCCAGTTGTTCTCATAACTCCTTTTGATTAAGTTCCAAGTGCTTGATTAGCTTTGATTAGCTTCCAGTCTATGTTTATGTACTTCAAGAATGTGTGGAGAGACATCAAGGAAGAACCCTTTGGAGTTGTTACCCTTCACCATGTCAGTTGTGGGTTGCTGTTATTTTAACTTCTTCAGTTCTTTTCTTTGTCTTTTTCAATTATAAGTTTTTAAAAAACTGAAATTGTAATTGATTTATTATTATACCTGGATTATTTTTGATAACAATTATCAATGTATTTTATGTTTGTTTTCTTATTTATTTTGTGATTTTGTGTGTGTATTTATTTACCTATATATGTGGTAGTGTGTGTGCCTCTGTGCATGTGGATGTCAGAAGACAACTTGTGGGAATCAGTTATTTTCTTTCATTATGTGTGTTCTAAGGATTGAACTCAGGTCATCAAGTGTGGTGGCAGGCACCCTTACCTCTTGAGCCATCTCCCAGCCTGCAGTTAACAATTTAACTTTTGTCTTTGATACATACACAGTATGTTACAGAGGTGTATGCAGTTCTTTGATCCCTTGTTGCAATTCTCATATCTTTTTTCTGGATTCCCATAACTAATGTGGAACATGGCTGACGTTCTATGAGTTTGTCAAGTATTATAATTTCTTCCGGAAACTACTTCACTATTCCTATTTGAGTTCTGAGAGCTTTGTTCTGCTCAAAGACTCCACTGTATTGTCACCATCTCTCAGTCTTTCAATGAGGGCTTTAGCATCAGCAATGAAGACCCAGAGCCCATGCCAACAAGGAACTATATACCTAATGGAAGGATGAGTCTGTCCCTTTGTTCTACCTTTTCAGTGGGAACCTCAAAGACACAGTGGTAGGAATGTTAAGGAGCTGACTTGGCTTGGCTCAGTCATGAGCCTAAGGGACAGCTGGTGCTCCAGAAGTGCAGAACTGTTTTCTTTAACAACTAATGTTGTAGGACCAACAAAAAATTGGGTTTCCAGTTTCTCCAAATATTAGTTATCTACTGAGCTAGCTAGCAGTCCCATAAAAAGGAATAGAAATGACTGGCCCACTTTCCTGGAAAAATGTGGAGATACAGAGTTTAGTACCACTTGCCAATGTTGGATCATGAAGTGCAGCAGAAGCTAATTTAGGGAGTCTGAAATTAAACATGATTCATTTTGCTGATATCATTCCCTCGCACTCATTTCTGTGGACTATTCTTCTCCCCATTTCATATCTTTGGGTTTTCTATTAGTCTTTTCATTGTTTAGTCTTTACCATTTTACTGGTTTTAATGATTGACTCACTGCTTTTTTTTGAAAGAAGCCTGTTTGTTGATTTTAACTTGGGATTGTCTGACTTTTAGGATAATATAATATCATTAAGCTAATGTTTTCTTGCTTATTTTAGCCTGGACTTCTTGTGGTGGTGTAGGATTCTGTTTCTGAGCTGTACCTATCCATCCCTGCCTTTCCACTACCACTTGGCAACTGCTGGTCTTTCTATCTCTGTAGTTTGCCTCTTCCAACATGGTATACATACAGTTAGACTCTTATCATATAGTGCTCTTTCCTATTGACTTTTTTCACTTAATAAGGTGTACTCAGTAGTAGTCTTCTTAGAACAGAATAGTACTTTGGTTCTTTTACAAATAATATTAATTTGTGTGTGTGTGTGTGTGTGTGTGTGTGTGTGTGTATGTGTGTGCACATGCACTTTGTGGGAGTATGTACATGTATATGCTGATGTGTATGTTTATCCAAGTGGTGTCTTTGCTTATTACTTTCCACTTTATTTTTTTTTTGAGACAAAGTCTCTCAGTGAAAGTGAAGAACACTGATTGGCTAGCTAGGCTGGCCAGCAAACAGCTCAGGTTCCTCCTGGCACCATCTCCTAGCACTGAGATTACAGATATGTGCTGCCGATCTTGGCTTTATTATCTGGAAGTTAAGGCTCTAAACTTGGGTCCTTGCATTTGCAACCCAAATGCTTTATCCACTGAGCCATGTCTGTAGCCCTTAAATTTCTTTTTCTGTAATAGAACTAGACACATATAAATGTGTAACAAAACCAACAATCATAAGTAAATGCAACAAAACCAAGATCATATATAAAAATTTTATATCACTGACATTTATCTTTTTAACACAAACATACAAATATCTATGCCTTCTCGTAAAAGTGATATAATGTACATATTATTTACCTAACATGATTTCCACTTATGTCTTATGAATATACTAGTATAATTTTATCATGATTTTATTTAACATTTTGAATACATTACAGAGTTGTATAGTTCAAATTCAAGTGATATAAAATGGTGACTGTTTGAATGATATATCTTCATTCTTATCCATGTTCTCTCTTTACTCAGTTTTTAGTCTTTTACTTTACCTTTTGTGCATATTTCCACTATTTTAAAATAAATACAAGCACAAATATTACAAAATTACATTTTGCTTTACTTTCCCTCTTTTAAAAAGCAAAATATGATAGTCTATATATGTTGTTTTATATATTTTTGTTCATGTCACAATAAAGTTTTTATTTTGTCTTATAGATACAGAACTTCTTACTTAAACAGCACCATAGTTTTTCAACATTGGCTCTTTTCAATATTTTATTAAGCATTATGCTGCAACAAATATCATATTTTCAGCATCATTATACATATCAGTATTATCCTGTAAAGAGTCCCTACACGTTGTATTTTGTAGTATCAGTTCTTTTAGATGTACATACACTGCAATCATAATTTAATGGTATACTCCTCTAAGGAAGGAAACTTTAGTTAGTACCCTATGATACCAAGGATATTTTCATATTCCTTTAGGAGCCCAATTAATATACATTGGCTGTAGTGACAATTTTTGGTCTAAGTGTACTGCCTTACATTACTATGAGAATATAGTTCTTATCACATATTACACTAAGAGAATTATACTTGTTAACCTGGGGCTGTAGAAGAAACTTCTAACCTAGAGGCAGATATCAATGGTCAGCCACTCTTGTAAAAGTAATAAAGAAACAGTAGATCCCAGGGTACAAGAAGTCAGTAGAAAGAACTAAGATAGTACTTTCCTCACCCCTTCCAGGAGCATCACAATCGGACTGACACTAGAGAAGAGAAATCAAGACCTATACTGGGAATTTATATAGAAACTGACCATTGATACACACAGATTGCCATCTATTTAGAACTGTTTCTTTACTTATAAAAATGATATATGCATGTCCCTTTTGCAATTCATAAATCCTCAGAAAAAGGTAGTTGTACGGTTATAATACTGATGACTAAAGAAGCAATCTCTCCAATTACACTAAATCCTGTAGTCTTTAGCACCCAGAATAGCAATCAAAATGAACTAGGTAAAATGGTATCAGAGCATGCCATGAATATGTTAGAATATGCTCAGAAGGAGGCAAAGGCAATGAGTGTTTCTGTGGCCAAGATTTTCTTAAAGATCTTAAAAATCTTGATATCTTACTGGAGGCATGATAACACACAGAAGCTCATCCTAGAATACTCATTAAATATGGTGAACAAGTTTGAGAGCAGCTTGTGTGAAAAAAACATGTTGCTTCTTGTAGACTTGTGTACTAAATGCTCGTGCTGGCAACAAATTATGTACTGGAAATGCTGAAATGTCATGGTAGGTTTAAGTGGCAGAGAAACTTAGATTGTGTTTTGTACCAGAGGCGTATGGCCAAATTTCATTTGAGAGATGTTTTTATCAATATTTCCTTCATTGTTTGTGAAGATTAAGAAATGTGGAGGCCGGATAAAGTTTCCTCCAAACTGTTTAAACCTCTGTAGTGCTTTATGAATGCTACCTGGGAAAGGGTGGGGCAGGATGCTGAGACATTTCTGCAGGGCTTTCATTGTTGAATGTGCCTTTAGGTATCTAATGGTTGAAAATATCCTAAGATATCTAATAAGGTTACAAGTTACTTCAGTGTTTGACAAATATTCTTTCAGCTCACACAGTGATCATATAATGTTCTTTCATACATAGTGGGGATAATAAACAATCAAATATAGTAAATGTTTGCTATTCTTTAACAATTATGTAAAAAATATCAACTCAAGTGGCTCTGGCAAGCTAATTTTTCTTGTAAATGCTGTTGAGAGAAAGCTGGATTGTTGCCATTGGCCCTTCAACCTTAATCAAGATTATCAAGATTATGTAAATCCACGAAGGCTTACACAAAAACATTATAGGTCTCTTGGCTTTCTGTGCTGCTTTATTTTGACTACGATTGCTTGTTTATCGCCATTGCTGATTAACTGTTTTTGTTTTTCTAAAACTGAATTATTCTCAAAGACCCTTAAATGTTTTTCATCTCTACCATCCCTGTATGGTTACCGAATCAGTCTTTATGCCTTACTATTCTTGTCTCTATTGGTGTATTTCACACCTTTCTGTTTTTTTTCCTTTGTAATACCATTCAAACTCTTTCCCCAAGCCTCACTGTTAGAGTTTGATCTAGATCCTAACATATTCAATTCAACCATCTAGTGATATTATTTTTTCAGTAAACACTTGGCACTTAGCAAGGGAGTTTAAAAAAATCCAGCAGATAATATCTCGACAGTATGCTGCCTTACCTCACACCACACCTGACTGCCACTGCCCTTATTCTACATGTCATCTCTGGCATGGGTCTGAGATTACATTGGTTGTTGATAGATCTTCAAGGGAAGAAGGACATAAATTCAGTATACTGAAGCATGTACATCTACCATACATTTCTTGACATTTCATAGCATTCAATTTATTTTCACTCAAATATTGAATGTTTTCTCTATTGTTTCTTGAGTATTTCTTATGGAAACTTACCTAAATTCTGTTGTAGGCTTATTATATAGCAAGAGTGGACTAAGACAGACTCAATTTTGTACTAGGGGTTATGTGACAGTTGCTTGTTTGTGAGACAAAGTCTCTCAATTTAGCCCATGCTGGGTTGGAAATTGCTACACAGCTTATACTAGTCTCCAACTCACACCACATCTTCTGTTTTAACCTCCTGAGTACAGGCATTATAGGCATATGTCACCACTTAGCAGGGACTCTGGTGTTGTTGAGAAATAAGTTACAGATGGGAACCATCTTAATACTTGAAGGACTATTTTTTGAATTAACTAAACAACTGAACATTAGTATAGAAAACACCTTTTAGAAGCTGCACTGTACTATGCCTCTACTGCCTAGGAGCCATCTGAATAGACAATCATATCAGTGTAGTTAATGCTGTGATACTGCACTGTGGCTGCACAGACATGAGAAACCTAACCTAGTTCACACTGATAATGATCAGGATCAGATTTCAGTTACTCTATTCATCTTAGAAGCTTTTGAGATTTTTTTTAATTATAAAAAAGAGTAAATTGTTTACTGCACCCTTAGTTTAAGAAGTATGTAAGTATGTAAACCACAGTTTAGAAAAAGATTCCATCTAAAATGGTCAAAATAAAGATTATTTTTGTTTCCAGAGATCCATGAGGCCACAAGCATAAGTCACCATACCTATTAAAAAGTGTGTATGTGAAAAATGACAACAGACTTCATTATTAATGATGTGATAGTAAGCTGTTTGATTTGGATAGTGTTGAGTGTCTACTTTAGTTCCTTCCTTTTTGTTCAGGTACTTTTTTTGATTACCAAGAAGAATGCAATTACATTTTCTGTTTTTTTAAGTTCCTGGAACTCAGACCAAGATTTAGGTCATTGTAGATAGTAAGATAATGGATAATGACTTTGCTAAATTCTTGGTGCATCTTGTGAGTTTTTAAATTCCCAAGCATATTAGAATAAAATCAGATAATAGAGGTAAAAGTACTAATCCTAGTTTACTTTCTGTTGTGATAAACACTGTGATCAAAAGCAACACCGAGAGGAAAGGGCTTATATCAGCATCCAGCTTACAGTTCATCATGAGTAGAAGTCAGGGCAGGAACTCCAGGCAGGAACCTGGAGGCAGGAACGGAAGTAGACCATGGAGGACTATTGCATACTGGCTTGCTCTCCATGGCTTGCTCAGCTTGCTTTCTTATACAATGCAGGCCCATCTGCTCAAGGGTAGCACCATCCACAGTGTGCCAAACCTTCCCATATAAACCACTAATAAAGAAAATGTCCCACAGACTTTTCTAGAGGCCAGGAATTTTAACTGAGGTTTCCTTTCCCAATAACTCTAATTGTGTCATATCGTCAAAATGAACGACAACCAACCAACCTAAGCAGCCCAGAACTTTACAGAGTTTAATGTAAAGTGTTCATTATTATTATTGCTATTTTAGTAGAAATATATAACAGGGATTTTGAAATGAATTGCATAGCAGCTGCGATCACATGATTAGCAATAGGAATTTAAATTACACACACAAGGGAATAATTAGAACTGCCTTAATAGACCAAATGAAAACTAAACAGAAAATAAGAAAAGTTTGAAAATAAGGTTGTGGTTGAAGTGTACAGGTAGAACATTCTAATAACTAGAATTAACTGAGAGAAAAAAGAATTGCCAGAGATCAAAGAGGAAGTCACTTCTTGTAATATATAGATGAAAACAGGAAGCCCTTTAAAGAGAAGCTGGTGAACATCATGCGCCAAGAATTCAAAATGACAGAAAACTGAGAAGAGTCTGTGGACGTTATCATCAGCAGGATTATAATGGAGGGGACCAGCTGCAGTTGAGATCAGTGCCAGATGCTTCAGGAAGATGGATCGCTGAAACAGGAAGGGAATTCTGCTTCTTGGAAGACTTTGAGGGAAAGTGCACTTTGTTTATAGTGAGCATGCTTGACTAAAAGGAATCCATTAAGCTGGTTATGCTGTAAAGTGATTATCAGGACAGTCCTGACATTCTTTTGGATATTCTCTGAAGCTCGGGAGATATGACATAGAAGAATTTTGTACTTTTCTGTGACTATAGTTTGGAATGCTATCTCCAATAGTCTTGCAATGAGGTGGGGAAAGAACATTGATAGCTGGGATTTGAATGAAAATAATGTTTATTTCATTTTTCTTCTGGTTATTTACAAAATTTTTGTTTTCTTGATATTTTGTTCCTCTATTACTCTTCATTTTTTTATGAATCCTTTTTCCTCTTCCCACCTAGTTTCCCAGTGACAACTCTGAGAAAATGACACTTGCCTCTTTCATCGACCATTACTAGTCATTAGCTCCTCAGGAAGAGATGGGACCTTATGGGTATCTCCTGTACCCATGACAGAAAGTTTCCATAGCTGCTATGTGCTCATGGTTGCAAAGGTGACATCCTGTTGGGACGGCAGTATTTTATCACACCCTTTCCCATCTTTTGGCCCTTAATTCCTTCTGCCTTCTCTTCTGTGATGTTTCCTGGGCCTTTGTGTGGAGTAATGATGTAGCTGTCCTATGATGTGTGTCTATATTAACTGTCGCCCTCTGCAAAAGGAAGCTTTTCTGCTCCACTACTTGTCTATGTATATAAACACAAACATTTAAAAACTAGTTCATTTAGTGAATAGTGTTAGTATATTACTCACTTGGGTCCATGCCCTCGTTAGGTATTGACTTTTGACTGGATTCATAGTACTTTTCATGGAGCAGACCTCTAATCCAATCATCAAAGTGATTGAAAATAAGGTAGTAGAAGAGCTGGAGAGATGGCTCAGTAGTTAAGAACCATGGAAGACCCGAGTCTAGTGCCCAACATCCATGCGCTGACACACAACTATCCATAATTCCAGTTCTGGGGATCTGATATCCTATTTTGACCTCTGTGGGCACCATACATGCATGTGCTCCATAGATGCACATGTGAGCAAAACACTCTCACACATAAAATAAGTAAATCTTAGAAAAGAAAATATTAGGCACAGGAGTTGGATCATTCAATTCATTGAGATAACTAACTGGCAGGGCTACTGTCAAGTAATAGACATCTGAAAAAATTAGACACCAAACACTGTCTGTATATTATTCAACTAGTAATACAAATTTAATTTCATGCATGTATGTGTATATTTTTCTTTTCTGTTTGATGTTTTTATTTTGTTGTTTTACAACAGGGTCTTATATAGTCCTAGCTATCCTGGAATTTGTCCTGAATGGCCTCAAACTCACAAAGATTTGCCTGCCTCTGCCTCCTAAAGGCATTGTGTCACCATAATTATCTGTTTTTTTTTTGAGACAAGTTTTTTTTTTTTTTTTTTTTTTTTTTTTTTTTTTTTTTTTTTTTGTTTTGCAGTCCAGATTGGCCTTGAATTCCTGATTATTTTGCCTCAACTTCCCACATACAGGGAATATAGATTGTCACAGCATCTGGCCCAACATCTCTTCTAATATACACAGCAGATTTTCTTCATTAAAGACTATCTTTTACATTTTAGAAAATTTAAAAATGCTCTTTTTCTGAAGCAATCCATCTTGCATGTGATGATAGTTTAAGATTTAAACTTTGTCATTATTTCTTCAAGTTTTGAACTATAACACCCTAGATCTATTCTTTTTTTTGGCAGCTTAAACTTTTTTTTATTAGATATTTTATTTACACTTCAGATGGCATCCCCTATCCCCATCCCCCCCCCCCTTAGGAAGCCCCTATCCCATGCCCCCTTTTCCTTTTTGCATTTATACATTTTTTAAAAAAATGTTAATCATAGGCTTTATGATTTATTCTTTAAAGAAGATTTTTATGCCTCTGCCTGAGTAGGTAGAGGCAGAGAGAATGCTTGGGAAAGGGGGAGTCATGGGAAGGAGTGCTATGCCTGATGTTTAAAAAAAGCAAGAACAACAAAAAAATTCCCACCAAACAAGAAATTTAGTGTAGTCAGTTCAAAGATAGCAAAAGTGTCAAATTAGAATAGTTCAGTGATAATTTAGTCTCTATAGGCACATACCACCTCATAGCATTCATGAAAGATGAATAAGAGATTAGTGATTTTTAACCATTGTTTCTTGTCAATACAACTTGGAAGATAAGACTGGTGGTTCTTTTTATCTTTGTGTCTTAGGACATGGTTTGAGTTTATATCTGGAAAAGAACTGCTTTCATCTTCCAAATTACAATGTTCTTATGAATAGCTTGATTCAAATACTGCAAATCATTAAATATTCAAGCAAATAAGTTTGAATTGTATGTAATGGTATAGTTGCTTATTTATGTCAGTATAAATGAATTTGCCCATTTGGTATAAATCGTCGTCCTGAATTCCCTGCTAGGTTTTACTTCCTGCTATTTTCCTCAGTGAAAATTCAGTTTCTCCTTATTCTTTCAGCCTATTAAAATTTGCTTTGTTTTCAAGCTCCTGCATAATCCCTCCATCTTCCTGAACACCCTGGGCGACGTGGCTCTCTGTTTTTCTGGTTGTTTACCATTTCAGAAGTTACATTGTAGAGCACACAGCTCTTACTTATATAGACCCTAAGAGGCCATGAAATCTAGATGTGAATCCCAGAACCACTTTTTAAATTGGCTAGTTTATTTAATATTGCCGAGCTTTGTTTCCGCCTATGTAAAATGAAGTACTGGTCAGATTTATGTACAGTAGTTAATGAAGAGAAAATGGACTAATACATATAAATCACATAGATTGATTCTAGCACACAGTAAGTGTTCAGTATTTGTTAGTCACTAAAATGTATAGAATTGCCTGGTCTCTAAGGGTGAGATATTTTGCTTTAAGTAGATTACCGATGACTTGAAAAGGCAGGAACACTCCAAAGCTCGAGTTTCCAACTAAGCAAAATGAGACTCCCTAAACAGTAGAGGCTCCATTGTTTTTAAGAAGGCAAGTTTTTACCAATGCTTGCTGGCTGAGTATGATCTGAATCTTTATCCTCACTCTAACAAGCGTATTGAAGAGTGCTGTCTAAGCACCCTTCATTTGTATCATCGTGCCTGTGCTATGACTTTACAAGCTGGCATCCTTTGCTCAGTAGGCTCACTTCTGGAGTGGGCAGAATTGTAAAATTTAGAATAAAAAACCCACAAGCCAAGCAGTGAGGTTGGAATTTCACATTAGCAGGAAAAAATTTTGTGTAATTTCATGTTTAAATTATTTATCTTGAATTTCAATTTACTTTGATATTTTCATATTTTCTCCAAGAATTATATAACTGTTGTTTATTCTGATGCTTTTATTTGTAAGGCTAAAGAATGGAGCCTTATGATGTAAACTGAAAGGGAGAGCCAAGGCTATAGGAACCCAAGTACATGGATCACATCACCTATTTTGTAAGTAAACAATTCTAAGAGACTAAGCCATGAGTGAGAAAGGCTGTCTCAGCCTGGGCTCATCTGTCTCCCTTCTTTAGGAAGCAAAACTAAATGCTTGCTTAACTTTAGTTGTAAGTTATTTACTGTTTAATGTAAGCAATATATGCTTGCTAGAGAGGATTTGAGAAATACAGATGGTATAAGGACACAAAGAAGAAAATTAAAGCCACCCACAGAGTGAAAAGTCACATTGAATTTTAAACATATTATTTGGTGGTTTAACTAATTGAGGTATTCACATAATTGAAAAGTAAGTATGTATATATACATACACAAATTAGTGTATAGATGCTGGAGAGATGGCTCAGTGGTTAAGAGTGCTCTTGCAGAGGACCTGGGTTTGATTCCCAGTACCAATATGGCAGGTTACTGGAACTCCAGTTTCAGGGAATCTGATCCTTTCTTTTGACCTTTAAGGGTGCCAGGAACACGTGTGGTACACATACATACATTTAGGTAAACACTTGTACACATAAAAAGTAAACTAAATGAATTTAAAAGAAACAAACTAATGTATATAATGGAAACCCTTTGACCTTGTTCTTTAACTGTTCAGTTCTCATTCTTCTTCACAGTTACCACTAATAAAAGTGTCCCTTTGCTTTTTCTTTTATTATTTTTAGATTAATTTTTATTGGATATTTTATTTACATTTTAGATGTTATCCCCTTTCCCCATTTCTCCCCCACCCAGAAACCCCCTATCTCATTCTCCCCTTCTCTTGCTTCTATGAGGATGTGCCCCCACCCACTCACCCATTCCCTCCTCCTACCCTCGAATTCCCCCCACTCGGTGTTCAGCCTTCATGAGACCAAGGATTTCCTCTCCCACCTATGCCAAACAAGGCCATCCTCCCCTACATACACAGCTGGAGCCATGGGTCCCTCCCTATGTGCTCCTAGGCTGATGGGCCTAAACCTGGGAACTCTGGTTGGTTGGTTGGTTGGTTGGTATTGTTGCTCTGCTCATGGGGCCACAAACTCCTTCAGCTCCTTCAGTCTTCTCTCTAACTTCTCCATTGGGAACCCCATGATCAGTTCTATGGTTAGCTGTGAGCATCTGCCTCTGTATATGTCAGGCTCTGGCAGACCTCTAAGGAGACAGCTGTATCGGGATCCTGTCATCATGCAGAAAATGTGGTACATTTACACAATGGAGTATTACTCAGCTATTAAAAACAATGAATTCATAAAATTCTTAGGCAAATAGATGGAACTAGAAAATATCATCCTGAGTGAGGTAACCCAATCACAAAAGAACACACATGGTATGCACTGACTGATAAGTGGATATTAGCTCAAAAGCTCACAATACCCAAGATACAACTCACAGACCACGTGAAGGTC
Source organism: Arvicanthis niloticus (assembly GCF_011762505.2). Lineage (NCBI taxonomy): Eukaryota > Metazoa > Chordata > Mammalia > Rodentia > Muridae > Arvicanthis > Arvicanthis niloticus. Next base: position 59,550,580 of record NC_047679.1, read on the forward strand.
ATGAAGAAGGAAGACCAAAGTGTGGGTGCCTCAGTCCTTCTTAGGAGTAACAAAATACTCATGGGAGCAAATATGGAGACAAAGTGTGGGACAGAAACTGAAGGAGGGGCTTTCCAGAGACTGCTCTGCCTGGGTATTTGTCCCTTTGCTTTTCATGCAAATATAAGCAACTGTGTTTTTATTATTTGTTTTAACCTTCAAAGAAGGGTAGTTTCTTAGTTGAAGTTTCTATTGCTGCAACAAAACAAAACAAAACAAAACAACCAAAATCAACTTGAGGATGAAAGGGTTGATTTCATTTTATAGCTTGCAGTCTTTCATCCAGGGAAGTCAGAACAGGAACTCAAGATACAAATCTGGAGGTAGAATCACTGCAGAGGCCATGAGGAAGGTGCTACTTACTGGCTTGCTTAGTTCAGTTTCTTAAAGCACCCAGGACCACCAACCCAGAGGTGTATTATTCACAGTGATCTGGGCTTTCCCACATCAGTAAAGAAAATGCACCATAACCTTGCCCAGAGGTTGAGAGCACAAAGGTCCTTGCACTCACAAATAAATACCAGGGAAACCAGGAATGTTAGTCACACAGTGTTGTCTCATCAATGAAAGAGATACATAACCTGTTCTCCACACAGGAGGCTGAGAATTGAGGTGGTCTAGGTGACATTCGAGCTATTTGTAGGGCCAGGCCACACCTAGCTCTCTCAAGCTTCTTCAAGGAGGACCAGAGGTGGCAAATAGTCAGGGTATCTGTATAGCCAGGGGCTCCCCCAGGCTCCTAAAACCAGGACTGGAGATAATGAATAGTCCTAGGTGACCTCTGTGCTATCTGTATGGCCAGGGGCTCCAATAAACAGGACTGGAGGTTGCTCCTAGACCAGATGACCTCTATGTTATCTGTATAACCAAGACTATACCAGATTCTCCCCTAGGCCTTTAAGATAGCTCGTGTAGCCTGTCTATAGAACCTATCTTCATGGAAGAAGTGGCATGCACTTTGAGTAGAGTTCTAATGTAATTATGCCTCATTGTGCTCAGGGGATTACTTTACACCAGGAAATATTTTCCCAAATTGTACCGTACTTACATATGCCTAACATCAATGGCCTGATGTCAGAGTCTAGAAACGCCAAGCTTCTTCTTGCCTCACTGAGATTGCTACTGTGCTGACCGTGCCATTTGCAGAGACCCCTCACACTCAGAGGCCAATGTTCTGGGGGAAGTTTCTCAATTGAACCTCTTTTCCAAAATGATTCTGTGTCAAGTTAATATAAAACTAGCCAGCACTAGTTAAATGCTCTGAATTTTGTTATTTTCTTAACTGATTTTTGCTTTGTTTTGTTTTTCTATAGATTGAGATGGTGTGAAACTTGTGTGTACCTCATACTAGCCTCAAACCCTTGACTTCCTGCTGCAGCTTCTTCAGTTCTGGGATTACAGGTATGCGCTGCCAAGCAGAACCTTACTCAGCCGTTGTTTGACTTGACATTATTTTGTGACTATTTCATGATAGTATGTAAATGCTTCCTCATCTTTATGTTAAAATGTAGCCTTTCCAGCTCATGTATTTACTTTGATTTACTTAAGCAGTTCCCTATTGTTGGTAAATTAACTGGTTTCTGGATCTTCCATTACCATGTCAATTCATGTCTCATTTGACACAATTGTACACTTTATTGGGAAACAAAAGGTTTGGAGCTCTCAGTTTTTACAGTCAATCCCAAAATGTCTCTTGTGTTTTTTAGATGTGCAGATAGATGTCCCACAGACTATTCAATAAGAAAATAATTCTCTTTGGTTAATGATGAAATAGGTAAGTAATGAGACCCAAGGATTTTATCTCTGGCATAAAAATAATCAGTGATGTTTTATTTTATTTAAAAAAATCAGCTAAGAAAACAACAAAATATAGAACATTCTACCTCTGCTGCTTAGTATTATTATTTTCTCCTTTATTAAAAACACAAATGAAAAAACGGGCCTATTGTAGTGTTCTTAGTTGTATAATGTGGTCTTGATCCATCAGAGAATCCATAACTTCTGGGTGCTCAGGGTTGATTTCTCACCATTCTTAATTACACCTGCTCAGTATTTTGTGAGGTTGTAAAGCTTGTTTGGTCTTAAACCTGTATGAAATACTTTCTGAAGGGAGTTGCATCCTAAGTTATGATGAGTAAATGTTTTAAGTAGGGATTGACAACTCAGTTGGAACAAAGGCTGGTAGATAAGAGACACAGACTAGAGGACACAGGCTAGGTGTGTATATGTGTGTATGTGTACATACATGTGTTTGGTGTGTGTGTGTGTGTGTGTTAGGGAATCTGTTGCTAATGTCACAGGATAAGCAACTAGGAGAGCTAAATTGCAAGGGTTTGAGAGAAGTGTGCAAAGACATTTTTAATTTTCTTCATAGCTATGTTGGATATGGATACTGCAGGTAGCATTTATCTCCATTTTTATGGTGAAAAAGAGTGTATATTGAGAATTACCCATCTGTACTCAGTTTACAAGATCCGAATCTTGTTGGCAACATCTAGAGCATTATAATCAGGGGCCAAAAGATCATTTATCTTTGCTTTGTCAGGCCTTATCAGGTATTGAAATTTGGCCACATCAATGTCATAGTTTCTTCATGGTCTGTTTGATCTGGTATTTGATGGCCTTGGCATCCACAAAGAACACAAGAATGTTGTTGTCCTCTATCTTCTTCATGGCTGACTGAGTGGTTGGGGGGAATTTGATGATAGTATAGTGGTCAAGCTTATCCCTCCTCTTTCGAGGATATTTGGGCTGCCAGAGTTTCAGGGACTTGCTGCTGCTGGAAGGTGGGTGACTTACTCTGCTGATCTTGTTTTTGTGGCTGTGGATGCCTTTCAGCACTGCCTTCTTAGGTTTCAAGGCCTTCACTTTGGCTTTGACTTTGGGAGGGGTAGGAGCTTCTTTCTTTGTTTTCAGTGCTGTCTTGGCGTAAAGCCTTCATATCTCCTAAGCAGGAATTTGCAAGGTCTTAATTCTGTGGCTTTTTATTGGCCTTTTGTGGGAATGATTATTAGTTTATGGGTCTCATCTCAGATGAGTTACTCATCTAACACAGAGAAGTTGGGAGGGAAGGGTTACCTATTCTGAGCTTATATTTCTGAGTAGTCCTAGTTAATGAGGGAAGCAGGGCTGTGGCTATTAGGCAGGAACATTTGTTGACCCTCAAACCTGAAATTAGAACAAAATATTTTCTCTCATTTAAAGAAAGTAAAATGTCACAAGAAAAGAATAGAGTCTTGTATGTGACATTCCAAAGACTTTCTACTTGAACAAGAGAAGCTTGGCCAGGAGTTTAAGATAAGTTCAATTGGGCTGAGGTCAGCTGTGGGTCTTGCAAGAGCCTTACAGATTCTGGGAAGGAAGAGGAAGAAGGGTATTGAAAATAACATCCTCCACCCCTTGGTTGTGAGGAGTTTCTTCCTCTTTGGCTTCAAAATTATGCTTTGCCAAATTCCAAATCAAACCACAACATCTTTAATATATTTTAAAGGACTCTCAATCAAAAGCAAGACATAGGTTCTCTACCCCCACCCTGTGTGTGTTTGTGTGTATGTGTGTGTTTGTGTGTATGTGTGTGTTTGTGTGTATGTGTGTGCACACACACGCATGCATGCACATGCAAGTTCATGCCTGTGTCTGCCTTCTCTCCCTTTATTTTTTTCCTATTTCTTTCAATTACCTAAAGAGATGCCTTATATGAGTCTTAAACTGTTTTTTAAAAAGAACTGCCAGGACCTTGTTGAGCATTCTACAATCTAGTTTCTTCTGTCATCATACCTAGAAAAAATTTCTCAGACCTCATTTAAGGATAAACTCCAAGAATTCCACAGTATGGCTGAAATAGAATTAATTAATGCTTTTGAGACAGGGTGGTTTTACTATACACCTCTGTCTGGTCTGGAATTTGCTTTGGCCTTAAACTTGTGATCCACTTGCCTCTGTTTTCTAAGTGTAGGATTATAGGTATGCACCATCCATGACCAGCCCAAATAATTTTCTCTTTATTTTATTTCTTACAAACTATAAAAGATGGCTAAAAACGTCACATGTTGAATAATCCAAAGAGAGAAGGATGGGTGGAGACATTTGCTCATGGAAGCAACTGACATTTATAAAGGCATACAGGATATTTATGTGTCCCAAAGTTCTCTGATGGAAAGAATCACAAATTCATAATATTTTATATTAATGAGATTAGATTAATCAGACACAAAAAGACAGTTTAGGAGAAGTGAAAAAGGAAACTCATAAAAGAACTTAGTTTTGCAAAAAGAAATATACAGTATACAGACATATTTGAACATCTGTCTCCATGTTTTTAAATCTGAAAGAACCAACAGAAAGAAAGAAAGATGTATTAGTGACCTTGGGGATTTTGTTGATTGAGTTACTTGCATTACAATAGAAAGAAATATATACAATATATACAGTATATATGGAATATATACTTTATTTGTTCCTAAGGTTATAAATTCTTGATTACAATACTTACTCATCCATTCACTTAGCTAGCACATAGAGTAGCTCAGATGACAGACAAGAAAACATCCACAATGAGTCATTCACTACCCAGAATTTGTGAATTTTACTTTCAACAGTTCCTAGTAAGAGTGACCTTTTGAATAGCTGCTTCTCCTTTTCATTTCTAACTCATATATACTAGGCCTCATCATGAAACCCTTCCTTCTCTGGTTTAATGTTCTGAGGAAGTGAGAGGTTTTCCAGCAGTGATGGAGTCTACACAAAACAATATTCTTCCTGGTGGAAGTTAGAAACAGGAAGAATGTTTTAAAGGTATGAAGAAAATGTACAAAGGTGACTTCAAGATTTTATGAATTGCATGGAACAATGGGGACACATGTAGCACATGGAATATAATAATGGATCAATCATGCTGTTAGAATATTTGTGTGTAGAATTCAACCTGTTGATTACAGCTTCTGGTTGTGCTTTAAGAATTCAAGACTGCTCAATATACTTTGAACTTGTCTAGCCAGTCCTTACTGTTGCATAAACTAATTTCCTGAAAGAATAGGTAATACCTACTTGTTCTGCTTTTTTTGTGTGGTTGAGTTCTGACTGGCAAGCTTTGAAAAGCATAACTTGCCTATGAGATTATAAGTCTCTTAATATTTCCATAAACTCATTTTTAATCATTTCTTATACTCAAACCATGATATTCCCATCACCGGAGTGCAAATGAGTAGTGTGTCCACACATAATGTTTTTTTTGGGCAGAGATTTTTTTCTTCCCATATATTTTCTACAAAAATGCTATGCATTTCTAAGCTATAACTCAGCTTCTTTTCTCTCTTTCACCTCAGTTAGAGTCAGGTACTTTCTTTCTGCCTGCTTAGAAAACAACAGTTGGTTTAGTCAATGTTCTATTGCTATGAAGAGACATCATGACTATTGGAACTCTTATAAAAAAAAGCTTATAAAATCAAGTTTCGAGTCTTTTTCCCCATTAAAATGTGAGCACTTGGAATAAAAGTACTAGGCACATAAAATTAAAAGTAAAAATTATAAACACACAGAGTTTGCTAATTAAACAATGGCTGAATCAAATGAATTACAGTGAAAATCTACTTTGTATATAGTGGGTCATAATTCATTGATATGACTGTTGGAACAAGTCAAAGCTGAACTTTTCTCTTGTTTTACGTTCTTTTTCTACCACTTAGCCCTGACCAATAGAAATTTTGTGGACATGTAAATGTTTTATACTGGTGCTTTGCAATTAGTCATATCTGACTCTTGGAACTTGGATATGTGGCTAGTGTGATGTACTGCATAATTTTTTTGTCAAGTTGGCACAAGATCAGATCATCTAGGAAGAGGGAGAAAAGTACCTTAATTAGATTGTCCTATAAACAAGTCTGTGGGGGCATTTTTTTATTGGTGATTGATGTGAGAGGCCCAGTCCACTGTAGGCCATGTCCCCCTTGGGCAGATGGTCCTGGATTTTATAAGAAAGCAGATTGAGAAAGCCATGGAGTGAAACCCAGTAAGTGGCATTCTTTTGTAGTCTCTGCCTCCAGGTCCCTGCTGAGTTCATGCCCTGACTTTTCATGATGCTACGCTGTAAAAGGAAATAAACCCTTTACTTCTCAAGTTGTTTTTTGTCATGGTGCTTTTTCACAGCAAAAGAAACTAGTACAGAAACTGGTACCAAGGAGGACTGCTATTTTTACAGACCTAGCCATATTATTTGGGGGAGGATTGTGAAAGTGCTTCAACATGTGAGCTGGAAAAGCCATTAGTACTTAGAGATTAATGGGCTGTTCTGTGGGAACTTTGAAGATAAAAATGCTGAGAGCAATACAGATGATGGAAACCTGACTGGTGAAGCTTCAGAGGCAAGCAAAGACTCTATCGAGGCTTTGTGTGATATATTTGAATTAAAAATTTGTGGTTTCTGATCAACTGGGAATGAAGAATGAGCTTCAATCAAGAAGAGACCATTATTACCACAGAGATGATTTGCTATGCTGGGACAATCAGTGCTAGTTAACCGGGTGTGAGAACTCTTCTATGATTAAGAAGGGACCAGCATCATTAAGTTGAAATTTTTATGGGAATATTTCCTCAGTGTCAACACACAAAGCTTTCATTCAGAGAGGGCCAAGAATTCATTTCAAGCTGACAGCTAAACTTGGTAATCTAAGAAGTTTCAGTGTGTTATTGGTTTTGGACCATGAGAGCTGCAGGACTAAAGGGCTCATGGAGAGCAACTAAGGTTTGGCATTGGGAAAGGCCAAGGTTGGCGAAGGTGTAGCCTTAGTTGCAGTGGAGACTCCAGAATATTGGAGCACCAGGAGTGAAGTGGAGCCATCCTGAGATGATATGACAGTCTCTCTCTCTCTCTCTCTCTCTCTCTCTCTCTCTCTCTCTCTCTCTCTCTCTCTCTCTGTGTGTGTGTGTGTGTGTGTGTCCGAGCTGGGGTCTCAGTCCCAGCACTGAAAGTTTTGCCTAGTTACAGGAAATGGCTGGTACAGCTTCCATATACCTCATTGCTAAGAATCTTACCTAGGGTTATGCTCATAGATTCCTGGGAGTTTCCATTGCCTTAGGTTTATAGCTCATCCCACAGATGTCCCTCCATTCCAGTTGTCTTTCCTAGCACTCTCTTCCTTCATCCTCCCACAACCTAATCCCTCTGTTTCCATCTCCATTCCCACACAACCCCAGATCCCTCCCACCATCCAGTCCCAATGTCTATTATATTTTCCCCTCATGGTGAGATTCAAATGTCTGTCCTTGAGTCCTCCTTGTTATTTTGTTACTTAGCTGGGCATGTGGATTATAGCACGGTTTTCCTTTACAGCCAATATCCACTTATTAGTGAGTACATACCATGTTTGTCTTTCTGGGTCTGGGTTATCTCACTCAGGATGATGTGTTCTAGTCATCCATTTGTCTAAAAATTTCATGATGTCATTGTAATAGCTGAGTAGTACTCCATTGTATAAATGTATCACATTTTCTGTATCCATTCTTCAGTTGAGGGACTACTCCGTTGTTTCCAGTTTCTTGTTATTACAAATAAAGCTATTATAAACATAATTGAGGAAGTGTCCTTGTGGTAGGTTGGAGGGTCTTTTGGGTATATGCTTTGGAGTGGTATAGCTGGGTCTTTATAATGGATTCCCAATTTTCTAAGAAACTTCCATATTGATTTTTAAAGGGCCCGTACAAGGTTGCATTTCCTCCAGCAATGGAGGAATGTTACTCTTGCTCCATATCTTCACCAGCATGAGTTGTCACTTGTGACTTTAATCTTAGCTGTTCTGAAAGGTGTAAGATGGAATCTCAGAATCATTTTGATTTGCTGTTTCCCTGATCACTAAGGATGCTGAACATTTCTCTAAGTACCTCTTGGCTATTTGTGATTCCTTTGTTGAGAATTCTCTGTTTATATCTATACACCATTTTTAATTGAATTATTTGGTTTGTTGCCTAGTTTCTTGAGTTCTTTATAGATATTGGATGTCAGTTTTCTATCAGATGTGGGGTTGGTGAAGATCTTTTCTCAATCTGTAGGCTGCTGCTTTGTTCTTTTGAGGATGTCCTCACCTTACAGAAGATTTTCAGTTTCATAAAGTTCTATTTATTAATTGCCTATCTTAGTACCTGCCTGACTGGTTCTGTTAAGGAAGTTGTTTCCTGTGTATCTCCTGACAACAAAGGAAGTTGCCATTGTGTAAAAGGCTAGTCTCTACTTTCTCTTCTGTCAGATCTAGTTTATCTGGTTTTATGTTGAAGTCTTTGATCCACTTAGACTTGTGTTTTATACAGGATGATAGATATGGATCTATGTGCATTCTTCTACATGCCAACATCCAGTTAGTCCAGCACCATTTGCTGAAGATGCTTTCATTTTTTCATTGTATGGTTTTGGCTTCTTTGTCAAAAATCAAGTGTTCATAAGTGTGTAGATTTACTTCTGGGTCTTCAATTAGATTCCATTGATCCACTTGTCTGTTTTTATAGCAATAGCATATGGTTTTTATTACTATTGTTATGTTGTATAGATTGAAATGGGGGATGATGTTACCTCCAGATTTTCTTTTATCTTACAGGATTGTTTTTGTTATCCTGGGTATTTTGTTTTTCCATGTGAAGTTGAGAATTGTTCTTTCAAGGTCTATAAAGTATTTTTGTGGAATAGTTTGAGGAGTATTGGTTTTATCTCTTCTTTGAAAGTCTGGTAGAATTGTGAGCTAAAACCTCTGGCCCTATTTTGCTGTTGTTGTTTGTTTGCGTGCTTTTTGTTTTGTTACTTATGTATTTATTTATTGTTTGTTTGTTTGTTTGTTTGGAGACTTTTGATGATTCCTTCTTAGGGGTTTTTGGACTGTTTAGATAGTTTACTTGATCTTGATTTAACTTTAACAAGTTGTATTTGTCTAGAAAATAATTTCATTTAGATTTTCCAGTTTTGAAGTAAGACTGAATGACTTTTTAAAATTGCCTCAGTGTCTGTTTTTATGTCTCCCTTTTCATTTATGATTTTGTTTATTTGGATACTGTCTCTCTGCCTTTTAGTTAGTTTTGCTAAGGATTTGTCCATCTTACTGATTTTCTCGAAGAACCCAAGTCTTATTCATTGATTCTTTTATTGTTCTCTTTCTTTCTAATTTATGGATTTCAGCCTTGAGTTTGATGACTTCCTGCCCTCTACTCCTCTTGGGTGTGTTTGCTTCTTTTGTTTTAGAGTTTTCAGGTGTGTTGTTTAAGTTGCTACCATGTGATCTTACTAATTTCTTTATGAAGGTGCTTAGTGCTGTGAACTTGCCCCTTAGCACTGCTTTCATTGTGTCCCATAAGTTTGGGAAAGTTATGCCTTTATTTCTATTGAATTCTAGAAGATTTTTCATTTTCTTTCTTATTTACTTGACCCAGTGGTTATCAAGTAGAGAGGTGTTCAGTTTCCATTAGTTTGTAGGGTTTCTGTTGTTGTTGATGTCCAGTTTTAATCCATGGTGGTCTGATAAGATTCAATGGGTTATTTTAACTTTCTTGTATCTCTTGAAACTTGCTTTGTGACCAAAATTGTAGTCAATTTTAGAGAAGACGCTATGAGGTGCTGAGAATTGAAGGTGTATTCTTTTGTGTTTGGGTGAAAGGTTCTGTTAGCTTCATTTGAATCATGATGTCTGTTAGTTCCAATATTTCTCTGTTTACTTTCTGACTGAATGTCCTGTCCTTTGGTGATAGTGGAGTGTTGAAGTCTCCCACTATGAATGTGTGTGGTTTAATGTGTGATTAAATTTTATCAATGTTTCTCTTACCAATGTGGGTAGCTGTGGATTTGTGGCATAGATATTCAGACTTGAGACAACATCTTGGTGAATTTTTCCTTTGATGGGTATGAAGTGTCCTTCCCTATCACTTTTGATTAATTTTGGTTGAAAGTCTATTTTATTCGATACTAGAATGGCTATACCAACTTGCTTCTTGGGGTGCATTTGCTTGGAAAATTTTCCAGCCCTTTACTTTGAGATAATATTTTCTTTGATGTTAAGGTATTTTTTGCATGTAGCAGAATAATGGCTACTGTTTTTACATCCATTCTCTTAGCCTGTGTCTTTTAATTGGGGGATTGAGCCCATTGATATTGAGAGGTATTAATGACCAATGATTGTTAATTCATTTTATTTTTATTTTGATATTAGTGGTGGTAGTGTGTGTGTGTATGTGTGTGTGTGCGTGCACACACACACACATGCTCCCATTTCCCTGTTTTTAATTTTGCTTATGTGAAAGTATTTATTTCCTGTGTCGTCTTGGGTTTAGTTAACCATGGGTTGGAGTTTTTCTTTTAGTACCTACTTTAGGGCTGGATTTGTGGATAGATATTGCTTAAATTTGGTTTTGTCATGGACTATCTTGTTTTTTTTCATCTATGTTTATTAAAAAACCACAATGTTTTGCTGGGTATAGTCAACTTCTGTTTTCTCTTTTAGATTGTAAGACATTGCCATGACATTCTGGCTTTTAGAGTCTCTGTTTTTGAGAAGTCAGGTGTAATTCTGATATGTCTTCCTTAATATGTTACTTGGCCCTTTGCCTTGCAGCTTTTAATATTCATTCTTGTTCTGTACATTTAGTGTTTTTGATTACATGTGGCAGGTGGATTTTCTTTTCTGATCCAATCTATTTGGTGCTCTGTAATCTTGTATGATTATAGACATTTATTTCTTTAGGTTTGGGAAATTTTCTTATATGATTTTGTTGAAGATAGTTCTTGACTTCTGAGCAGAGAATCTTCTATTCCAATTATTTTTATGTTTGATCTTTTCATAGTGCCCCAGATTTTATGGATGTATTGTTAAATCTAAATGCTTCAGCTACATTGGAATATTCATAGTTTGCTGTAGGCTCTGATGGTACCACACTACTCTGGCTGTTGTTGTGTTCTTACACTGGCCTCTAGACATCTGAGTTTGCGAATTATTATAGGTTTAGGTGCTGATTTCACTGAGTTTATCTTTTTTTTTTTTTTTTTTAGATGGGTGATTTTGGATGCCTTTCCCCCTTGGTTTTTATTTCCTGTCATTCTTCTGGACTGAGTGGCCTGGAGTTCTGGTGATCAGCAAGCCTTCAGGTTCTACAAGGTGTCTGTGCTGGGTTTTTGTGCTCTGTGTGACCTTTGGGGTTTTGGGTGCTAACATTGCCTCTTGGGTCCTTAGTACCCACATGGCCTGAGGTTCCTGGTGCCAGTATGGTTTCCTGGAAGGAATCAGAGTTGTGGCCAGAAAATGGATCCCAGAAGATAAGGTGCAGTTTAGAACTGTTGGGTGTGTTTTAAGGAGAGTTGGCAGGCATAGGGCTTTGGGCAGGGTCTTCTCTGGTGTCCCTGATGCCAGTGTGGCCTCTGGGAAAGCAGGCTGAGTTCTGTTGATTTTCTTTTTATCTGGATAACCTGTCTATTATAAGAGCAAGATATTGATGCAATTCATGATTACTACATTGAATTTAATCTGTACCTTTATATGAAGTGGTATTTGTTTTATAAAATTATGTGTGATAATGTTTAGTTCATAGGCTTAGTATTGTTATATCACCTAGATGCATTACTTCTTTAATAACTATGAAGTGACTCATATGGCTAATCTTGGTTTGAAATCTATTTTCTCAGATATGACTATTGGTATACCTGCTTGATTCCTAGTCTGATTTACTTAGAAAAAATATATATGATGTATATGATGTATATGTGTATAATATGTATATATATAGATATATAATTTATTTATTTATTTTATGTATATGAGTATACTGTAGCTGTCTTTAGACACACCATAAGAAAGCATCAGAGGCACCATGTGGTTTCTGAGAATTGAACTCAGGGCTTTCTGGAAGAGCAGTCAGTGCTCTTAACTACTGAGCCATCTCTACAGCCCTAGAATATATTTTTATGTCAAGCATTTAAGGCTATATTTGTCTTTGTCAATGAAATATGTTTTATAGGCAATAAATAAATGATACTCTTTTTTTCATATAGTCTACTAGTCTGTCTGGATTGGAAAATTAACATAATTAACATTCAGAGTTATTACTCAAAAGTGTGCAGGCATTCCTGTCATACAAGTCTAGTCTTCAATTGGTTTTCTGTAATTCTAGTACATTATATGTACAGTGACATCATGGGTACATTTATCTTTTTATTTACTGTATAGGAGTCTTTCAAATATTTTCTGTAGTACTGGCTTGGTGGTTGTGAATTCCTTTACTCTGTTTATCATAAGTATTTCCTTCTCCTTCAATTATGAAGTATAGCTTTGCTGGATATAATAATTTGGCTTAGCAGTTACTGTCTTTCAATTTTGCCCTTTTTTTATTGGATATTTTATGTACATTTCAGATGCCATCCCCCTTTCCCATTTCCCATCCCTAGAAAATCCCTATCCCATGCCCCCTTCTCATTGTTGCTTTTATAATTTTTTTTAAAGGTTAATCAAAGGCTTTATAAGTTTGGTAATGTTCAATATCAAGATGCCCATACAAATCAGAAGTGTAACCCAATACCCAACCTAAATATATCAACTACCTTTGACTGGCAGAGACACTTGAACATCCGCCTCTCTCTCTCTCTCTCTCTCTCTCTCTCTCTCTCTCTCTCTCTCTCTCTCTCTCTCTCTCTCTCTCATCACATAGTTCCTCCTCTCCTTCTTCTCCTCTCCTTACTCCTCTTCTTCCTCTCCATACTCCTCCCACCTTAGCTCCTCTTACCTGTTAAAATAAAACTTTTCTCTTGAAATACAATTAGAGCATAACTATACCAACTTGTGTCAGTAAGGTACAAGGTAGACCCAGTCCATCATTTTGTTGACTAACAAGAACCTCTGTCATCTCTCCTAACTAAGAGACTTAGTTCTGAACCTGGTTTTTTTCTTGGCTTTAGAATGAATGTCAGCTGAAAACCATCCTCTTAAATCTTTTCTCTCAAAGTAAATAGCAAGAATTGGCTATGAGACTATAAGTTTTCAAACCTGTCAGAAATTCAGAATGACTGAGTTAACTGAAGTTATGGGAAGCACAAAACATAGCTTCTAAAACTTAGCCAATTTATAGAGACTGCTAAACACCTGGACAGTCCTTATACTACAAAACATTGGAGCATCTGATCTTCAGCCTTCTGGCCCAGGATCATCTGACAGACCTAGTGATGCAAAATTATTAAGGGCTGATTACTCTGTATTGGCAGATATAATCAGTAGACTATTCCACAAGTTTTTTTTTTTTTTCTGGACAGTAATTTGTCTGTAGATGGAAAGAGGCAATTCTTGCCTACTGGCTGTCTCACCACAATTGGAGTAACTCCAAAGATGCTCAATTTCTTCTTAGAATCCAATACAGAAAGCTGTCAGGAGCAGACAGGTCTCTAATCAAAATGAACATTAATACAGAAATGTTTGTCACGTCAATTATGTGGACTTCTGACGTCTTGAAAACCAACTAACCATGTAAGGTAATCTGGACTGTTGTCTGTTAACTCCACTCAGCTATTTCTAAATAAAACATAGAGAACACCCTAACAATAAACTCAAAGCCATGAATTTGCTATAGTCCCTTAATTCACAGACTAACCATCTCAAATCAGTTAAAAAAGTTAAAGAAGGACTGGGTCTAAGCCTTGTATTCTTAAATGTATTATCAGGCACAATGCCTATAAGAGTAGCAATATTAATCTCACTTTTATATCAATAAGAAGCTCATACCAATGAAAACCTTAAATTTGAAATCAAAGTAAATTTTGTACCATTTAAGAAATTATAACTTCATCTTAATAAAAATTATACATATTTCTACCAATGGGTTATGGCTATGCAATAAGTCCTAGCTAATCCTCCCTGTTCCAACAAAACCACTACCTTTCCCTGGAACGACAGCCCAATATTAACCACCTCAGTCGCCAATTCCAGGGAATAGGAGGGATGACTCCTCATTAACTTCTTCAAGATGATTACGGGTGTTGAGATATTAGAAGAGGGAGAAGGGGAAGAGTAAATTGATAAGCCTCTGACACTGTGTCTTCACTGCATCCGTCTGGATTTCCAGGACATCAGAGGTTCGAGCAGGTCTGCTCAGCTCGCTATACTGAGGCTGTGTATTCTCCAATATACAATTCCCAAACAAATCATAGTATCAAGATAATTTTTGTTTGAATTCTGGAATCTAGTCTTCTGGCGACCTGCCTCTGTCATGTCTAATCTATATAATTTTGGGAGTTTCTATGAGGGTGTGCTCCTACCATCCTCCCATTCCCACCTCTTTACTCTCAAATTCCCCAACACTAGGGAATCCAAAATTTCAGGCACCAAGGCTGTCCACTTCCACTGATGCCTGTCAAGGCTACCTTCAACTACCTATACAGGTGGAGCCATGGGTCCCTTCCTTTGTGTTCTCAGGCTGGAGATTTTAGAATGGCTACTCAAGCTTGTTTCTTAGGACCATTTGCTTGAAAAATTGTTTTCCAGTCTTTTACTTTAAGGTAGAGTCTGTCTTTGTCAATGAGGTGGGTTTCCTGTATGCAGCAAAATGCTGGGTCCTGTTTATGTATCCAGTCAATTATCCTATGTCTTTTAATTGGGGAATTGAGTCCATTGATGTTATGAGATATTAAGGAACAGTGATTGTTGCTTCCTGTTATTTTTGTTATTAGAGTTGGAATTATCTTGCGTGGCTATCTTCTTTTGGATTTGTTGGAAGAGGGCTACTTTCTTGCTCTGTTTAGGGTCTAATTTCCCTCTTTGTATTGGAGCTTTCCTGCTATTATCCTTTGTAATGTTGGGTTTGTGGAAAGATATTGTGTAAATTTGGTTTTGTTGTGGAATATCTTGGTTTTTCCATCTATGGTAATTGAGAGTTTTCCTGGGTATAGTAGCCTGGGCTGGCATTTGTGTTCTCTTAGGGTCTGTATGACATCTGTCCAGCATCTTCTAGCTTTTATATTATCTGATGAGAAGTCTGGTATAATTCTGATAGGTCTGATTTTATGTTACTTGGCCTTTTCCCCTTACTGTATTAATATTACACTCTCATAATATAATAATTTAATATTCTTTCTTTGTTTTGTGCACTTGGTGGTCTGATTATTTTGTGATGTGAGATATTTCTTTTTTGGTCTAGTCTATTTGGCGTTTTATAGGCTTCTTGTATGTTTATGGGCATCTCTTTCTTTAGATTAGAGAAGTTTTCTTCTATAATTTTGTTGAAGATATTTATTGGCCCTTTAAGTTGGAAATCTTCAGTCTCATCTATACCTATTATCCTTAGGTTTGGTCTTCTCATTGTGTCCTGGATTTTCTGGATATTTTGGGTTAAGCACTTTTTGCATTTTGCATTTTCTTTGACAGTTGTGTCAATATTTTCTATGGTATCTTCTGTACCTGAGATTCTCTCTTCTATCTCTTGTATTCTGTAGGTGATGCTTGTGCCTATGATT
Source organism: Arvicanthis niloticus (assembly GCF_011762505.2). Lineage (NCBI taxonomy): Eukaryota > Metazoa > Chordata > Mammalia > Rodentia > Muridae > Arvicanthis > Arvicanthis niloticus. The sequence continues at coordinate 59,566,073 of NC_047679.1, forward strand.
CCTGATTTCTTTCCTAGGTTTTCTATCTTGAGGGTAGTCTCTCTTTGTGATTTCTTTATTGTTTCTACTTTCATTTTTATGTCCTGGATGGTTTTGTTCAATTCCTTCACCTGTTTGGTTGTGTTGTCTTGTAATTCTTCAAGGGATTTTTGTGCTTCCTCTTTAAGGGCTTCTACCTGTTTACCGGTGTTCTCAAATTCTTTGAGAGTGTTATTTATGTCCTTCTTAAAGTCCTCTATCACCATCATTAGAAGTGATTTTAAATCTGAATCTTGCTTTCCTAGTGATATGGGAAATTCAGGACTTTCTTATGTGAGAGAACTAGGTTCTAATGATGCCAAGTACCCTGGGTTGCTGATGCTTATGTTCTTGTGCTTGCCTTTCGCCATCTGGATCTCCTTAGTGCTACCTGCCCTGTCACTGACTAGAGCCTGTCTTTCCTATTATCTTGGTTGTGTCAGAACTGTTTGGGGTGGGTGTTGCTGCTGTGGTTAGAGCTGGGGCCCAAGATCTGCTTCGTCCTCAGGTGCAGACAGGAAGGAACCAGTGCTCCGGGCCAGGAGTGACTTCCTGGGTCCTAGTGGGTCCCAGTTATTCCCTGTTTGGGGTCAGGCGTTGCTGTCTCTTTACCTGAGATACTGCCTGGGTTAGAGCTCCCGGGAGGCCTGCTTCCTCTGAGTTCTGTGAGATTGGGGGCAGAGTTGTTGTCCGGGATCTGCTCAGTGCTTGGGCCCCCAATTTTGAATTATATAATCCCATGCCTTCTTGGCTTATGGAGCTTCTGTTGATAAACATTTTATTAGTATGGTCTTTGTATGTGTCTTGGTTACATCCCTCACAGCTTTCAATTTTTTTTTAATTGTACATTCTACCCATTTAATGTTTATCTATAACAGGATGGGTGGTTGTTTCCTCATATTTGTTTAATGTTTTATATGCCTCCTGTAACCAGTCTTTCAATAATCTATGCACTCAGTAGACTGAGGCCTCAGGCTAATTGCTGCCCTATGGTCAACCATGTTTCAAAGAGGGAAGGGGAGGGAGGGAAGGACAGAGAGAAAGAGACAGAGGAGAGAGAGAGAGAGAGAGAGAGAGAGAGAGAGAGAGAGAGAGAGAGAGAGAGAGAGAGAGAGAGCTATACTACAGGACAATGCTTCACATAATTAGATGCTAAGTAAAGGAACTATAAAATGAAGGAAACACAATTGGGTCAGAGTCTCTCTTAATGCTGCCATGCAGCTTGGTAGACATACAGTATTGGTTTCTTTACTAACTTTTTGTTTCTTCTCCAGTTATATATGATGCTATCTTCACTGAGAGCAGATCCTATGTGGTATTTTACTTCTTATCTTTGTGGTTTTGTCTCTGGCAGTGGTTGTTATTATTCTGGACAGTCATTCTGTTACTAGATAGTAGATAGGGCTGGCTGTTGAAAATTTTTCTTTTTTCTTTTTTCTTTTTTTTTCTTTTTTGTTGTTTGTTTTTTTGAGACAGGGTTTCTCTATGTAGCCCTGGCTGTCCTGAAACTTACTCTATAGACCAGGCTGGCCTCGAACTGAGACATCTGCCTGCCTCTGCTTCCCAACTGCTGGGATTAAAGGCTTGTGCCACCACTGCCTGGTCAAAAGTTTTCTATTGGCACAACTTAGACCCTGGCACATTTTAGCACTTGCTACTGGTTATTACTCATTGGGAAACTGATGATTTTCACCCCTGTTTGTCTCAAACCAGATTTCCATTGTATAGAACATCCTGAGGTATTTAGTATTTTTTTCCCCACAGCCAGCAGGATTCTGTAAGCTACTTCTCAGACTATGTCCCCTGACCCTTGTTCTAGGTTTCCAGTGTGGGTTATGCCATGCAGGAAATTATTTGCCTCTGGTCCCACTTAGCTGCTGCCTTCAGAAGAATGTCTTTAAAAACTTGTTTTTCTGTTTTTGTTTTGTTTGTTTTGCTACTTATCCAGTCTACTGCTAATAAGAGAGGATTTTTCAGCACCTATGTGGTATACTGACTTCAGGATTTCTCTTTTGTTAGACTGCAAATATATTGAGGAAAGAGACCAGTGTGAACTGTGTTTTTGAGTATTCATCCCCCCTATTCATGATCATCGTCTTTCATGCAGCTTTTATTTCTTACTCACACCACTTCTGTCTCTCTTCTCTAGATTATTTCGTATTGAAAGTACAGCGTGTGTTTTCTGAGACCCTCTCTTTGTTTTAGCCATGGTTTTTACCTTCTGAAGCTGTACTCATTGCACTTAAAACTGAGTGCTTTTTACATGGGTCTGGACACCCCAGAAGACTCTCTGTTCCATTTTCTAAAGTTTTGTTTCTCTCTTTGCTACTGAAACTTCAGTACTTTTCTACAGTCACCCACTTCAGAGTATTGCTTCTCTCCAATTACGCTCTAGTTTATTACCTGATGATTCTAGTCATCTCCCTGCCTGAAGTTTCTTTTAAGCAACATGTAAGTGGGTTTTGTAATTTAAAAATGTTTAGTAACTCCCTGTCTCTTAATTTGAGACCTCAATTCATTGCCATTTACACTGATTGTTCATAAAATAACTAACTCCTCACCTCATCCATTCTATAACAAATGGGACCTCATAAAATTGCAAAGCTTCTGTATGGCAAAGGACACTGTCAATAGGACAAAATAGCAACCAACAGATTGGAAAAGATCTTTACGAATCCTACATTTGACAGAGGGCTAATATCCAATAAATACAAAGAACTCAAGAAATTAGACTCCAGACAACCAAATAACCCTATTAAAAATGGGATATAGAGCTAAACAAAAAATTCTCAACTGAGGAATCTGGAATGGCTGAGAAGCACCTAAAAAAATGGAGAACATCCTTAGTCATCAGGGAAATGCAAATCAAAACAACCCTGAGATTCCACCTCACACCAGTCAGAATGGCTAAGATCAAAAACTCAGGTGATAGCAGATGCTGTCAAGGACGTGGAGAAAGAGAAACACTCCTCTGCTGTTGGTGGGATTGCAAGCTGGTGCAACCACTGTGGAAATCAGTCTGGCGGTTCCTCAGAAAATTGTACATAGCACTACCTGAGGACCCACCTGAAATGCCCTTATGTGCTGTTTCAATGCGCCGTCTTCCTTGAGCATCTTTTTCTTTATCTATGAACTTTCCGGACTTGAGTGTAGTATGATTTGACTGAAAAAAATATGACAACTTTGACCCTCATACACATAGATATTTGTATCCCTTTATAGGTTTGGGGAATTTTCTGTTTTCTTGTCTTTGATTATGATTTATCCATCCTTGGTAACACTAAGGTTTGAATCCTAAAACTCCAGATATTTGGTCTCTTTATGTAATCTCAAAGTTTCAATGAGCTTTCTTATTCTTTGTCATTATTTTCCTTTTTCCTTGGTATATTTTATACTTATTTATTTTTTATAGTTTTTATTTTGTAAAATTTCTCCCCTCCTTTCATCCACCCAATCCTTCCTATATGCTCATCTTACACTTTTTCATATGTATATATTTTTAAATATATAAATACAACCTGCACAGTCCATATAATGTTATTTGTATGTTTGTTTTCAGGCCTGGCCTCTTGGTATTGGATAACAAGCTGGTGTGCTCTTCACCTGGAGAAGGCTATGTCTCTTGCTTTAAGCATTTCATGATTGCTTGTAGCTTTTGGGATAGGCCCTGCGCCAGTTGTTAGGGGATCCACATGGAGATTGAGCTACATGTCTGCTACACATGTTCTGGGGACCTCTGACCAGCCCTTTTATATATGTTCTTTAGTTGGTGGCTCAGTCTCTGAGATCTCCCAGGGGTCCAGGTTAGTTGAATGTGTTGGTCTTCCTGTAGAGTTACTATCCCCTTTAAGGCCTTCAATCCTTCTTCCAACTCTTCCATAAAAGTATGAAACTTCTATTCAATGTTTGGCTGTGGTTGTCTGCATCTGTTTCAGTCAGCAGCTGCATAGAGCCTCTCAGAGAAGAGTTATGCTAGGCTCCTGTCTGCAAGCATAAGAGAGTATCACTAATAGTGTCATAGATTGGTTCATGCCCAGAAGATGGGTTTCAATATGGGCCATTTATTGATTGGCCATTCCCCCAGTCTCTGCTCCATCTTTGTCCCTACATTCTTTTAGACAGGACAAATTTTGGGTTGAAATTTTTATGGTTGGGTTGATGTCCTTATCCCTTCACTGGGGGAACTGCCTGGCTTTAGGAGGTGGCCTCTTCAGGTTCCATGTACCAGCTGTTAGGTATTTTGGCTAAGCTTACCCACGTTGACACCTGGGAGCCTCCACTATCCCAGATCTCTGGGATTTCTTGGAGATTCTCCCCACAACCCCCTAGCCCTGGAAGCTACAGATTTCCATTCATTCCCTTGGCTCTCTGGCCCTTTCTTCTGTCTCTCCTCACACCTCACCCCTTCTTCCCTTCTCTTTCCCCTTTCCCACCCAGTTCCCTCCTTCCCTTCACCTTCTATGACAATTTTATTTCCCTATCTAAGTGGGATTTAAGCATCTTTACTTGGCCTTTCCTTCTCCTTTAACTTCTTTGGGTCTGTGTAGTGTATCATACATAGGTATTCTGAAAATTTGGGCTAATACCCACCTATCAGTGAGTATATACTGTGCATGTCCTTTTGGATCTGGGTTACCTCACTCAGGATGATCTTGTCTCATTCTGTAGTCTGCCATTTTGTCTTAATGACAGTGTCTTTTGCCTTACAGGAACTTATCAATTTTGTGAGGTACCATTTATCAATTGTTGATTTTAGAGCCGGAGCCATTGATGTTCTGTTCAGAAAACTGCCTCCTGTACCGATGTGTTCAAGGCTAGTTCCCACTTTCTTTTATATTAGATTTAGTGTATCCAGTTTTATGTTGAGGTCCTCAATCTACTAGATCTTGAGTTTTGTACAAGGTGATGAATATGGATCTATTTGCATTCTTGTACATGCTTGCATCCAGTTAGACCAGCACCTTTTGTTGAGGATGCTTTCATTTTTCCATTGTATGGTTTTTGCTTATTTGTCAAAAATCAAGTGTTCATAGGTATGCGGGTTTATTTCTTGGACTTCAATTTGATACCATTTATCAAGCTGTCTGTTTCTTTACCAATACCATGCAGTTTTTAAATCACTATTTGTCTGTAGTGCAACTTGGGGTCGGGGATGATGATTCATCCAGAAGTTCTTTTATTATTCAGGGTTATTTTGGCTATCCTGGGTTTTTGTTTTTTACCTATGAAGTTGAGACTTGCTCTTCCCATGTCTGTGAAGAATTGCATTGGAATTTTGATGGGGAATGCATTGAGTCTGCAGATTGCTTTTGGTGAGATGGCCATTTTCACTATGTTAACCTTGCCTATCTGTGAGCATGGGAGATCTTTCTATCATTTGTTATCTTCTTTGATTTCTTTCTTCTGGGACCTGAAATTCTTGTCATATAATCTTTCACTTGCTTGGTTAGAGATACCCCAAGATATTTTGTATTATATGTGTCTATTGTGAAGGGTGTCATTTCCCTTATTTCTTTCTCTGCCTGTTTATCATTGGTATAAAGGAAGGCTACTGATTTGTTTGAGTTAATTTTATATCCAGCTTCTTTGCTGAAATTGCTTATCAGCTGGAGGAGTTTTCTGATAAAATTTTGGAGGTTGCTTATGTATACTATCATATCATCCATGAATAGTGATACCTTGATTTCTTCCTTTCCAATTTGTATTCCCTTGATATTTTTGTTGTCTAATTTCTCTAGCTAGAACTTGAAGTACTATATTGAATTGACAGGGAGAGAATGTGCAGTCTTGTCTTGTCCCTTAATTTAGTGGGATTGTTTCAAGTTTCTCTCTATTTAATTTGATGTTGGCTATTGGCTGACTGTATATTGCTTTTATTATGTTTAGGTATGTGCCTTGAATCCCTTATCTTTTCAAGATTTTTAACATGAAGGAGTGTTGTATTTTGTCAAAGGCTTTTTTAGCATCTAACTAAATGTTCATATAATTTTTTTCCAGTTTGTTTATATATTGGATTACATTGATGGATTTTTGTGCATTGAACCATCCCCAAATCCCTGTAATGAATACTTGATCACAGTTAATGATGTTTCTGATGTGTTATTGGATTCATTTTTTTGTGAAAGTGAGTAAGGCTTTAATCAGAAACAAGAGGGTAGTGGGCTTGATTATTGGCATAACAGCTTTAATTACATTAATTGCTAGCACCACTGCTTCTGCAATTGCTTTGACTCAAGAAGTTAAGACAGCTACTTTCGTTAATCACTTATCAAAAAAAAACTGTCACTAATGTATTGAGTATACAAGAGGATTTAGATAAGTGTTTGGAACAATGTATTGATGCTCTTTATCCTATTCAAATTATTGGAAGGAGGTTCAAAGTTTAATAGTAAGGAGCAATCTCAAATGTCATGCCAAATACCATTGGATTTGTGTTACTTCTAAAATTTACAATGATAGTCATTATAATTAGGAAAAAGTTTAAAGACACTTGCAGTGTATTTGGCACAATTCTAAAACTTCTCTGGATGTTATAAGTTTGCATAGTGAGACTATAAATTTAAAGAATGCTGCTCTGCTCTGTGTTGATGCAGCAGATATTGCTGATAAAATTACCCATGACCTGAGGTCAGTATTTCTATTTTGGTCAAGCTTCAAAAATGGCATAAATAGCTTGATCGTGCTAGCCCATTTTTGTCCTGGGAATACTTTTATTCCTGCCTATCATGTGAAAGCTTGTCTTTAACAGCATCAACATGTGGGCAGCCAAAGTATATGGCTTGAAACTGAAAATGAACCCCCCAGACAGAGTTATTAATTTAACAGGCTGGCAAACCAAGGACAAGTAAGATTCTGCACAGAGCCTTACCAACCTAAGACAGAAGTACATTGCTTTTGATAATGCATGTTCCATAACAGGTAAGGAAGGCATTCTTGTCAGAATGCCCTAAGATAGTCTCAGTCTTGTTTATGAAATAAAAAAGTGGTAGATGTGGAAAGCCTTTGGGGCTGCTTGGCAAGAGTGTGACATTGGCCAAGGACAAGGAAATGGGCTGCTTGGCAGGAATATGACATTGGCCAAGGACAGGGAAGTCGGCTTCAGGAAGGAATCTGTCATTAGGCTAGAACAAAGAAGTAATTTCAGGCAGGAATCTAAATCTTAGGCTAGAACAAGGAAGTAGGCTTCAGACATGAAAATGACTTTGGGCTAGGACAGGGAAGTAGGCTTAAATATTTTGGTTATCCTGATAATCCCTTAGAAACAGTGATCATGGGAGTGTTCACGGAATTTTGTTTATTGCCTTGCTTGTTCCTTCACTATTTGCATCTATCATTCTTCAAAATAGAACTGACCTTAATACTTATATGTAATTAAAATGTTATAAAAGCAAAAAGGAGGATGGAGGATGGGATAGGGGGCTTCTGGGCAAGATGGAGAAAGGGGATGGCATCTTAAATGTAAATAAATAAAATATCTAATATAAAAGAGGTTATATTCTTTTGTTTTGTGGTGAAAGGTTAAATAAATATCTGTTAGATTCATTTGGATCATAATATCTTTTAGTTTCACTGTTTCTCTTTTTTGTTTTTGCTTCCTGTTCACTGGTGAGAGAGGTGTGTTGAATTTTCACACAATTATTGTGTGGGGTTCAATATGTGAGTTGAGCTTCATAAAGTTTCTTTTACAAACATGGGTGCCCTTGAATTTGCTTACAATTCTCTGGAAGTTTTCCATACTGGTTATTAACTAATAGTGCCTTGTACTTTGTATCATTTTGTTAGGTAAAGTCACCATTCTTGAAATCTTTTGTGAGTATAGATGTCATCTGGACAGTTGAAAATCAGTTATTGATTCCAGTCTTCCTAAGCTGAATTTGTATCTTTCTTTTTAAAAAAAAATTCTGCCTTTTTTTTATGACTATAGTCACTTTCATTATTTCAGCATTGGATGGAACTATGGCCCTAATATGTTAGGAGTTTAATTTTGGATTATTTTTATTGTTTCATGTACTAGAGGAAAATTTGTGGTCATATTTGTCCCAACTACACTATTATATTGTTCAAAATAAGTGAATAAGCTAAAAATAGTAACCCCAGAAGCATCTTGATAGGACTGGCCTCAGACAAGTACCTTGTTTTACAGTTCCTAGTCTGTGGTCAGAGAATACAGATTTTTGCGTGACTTTAGACAGACATCATGGATGAATCAACTGTAAGCTTACATGTAACACCAGTGCCAGAAAACTGTATCATAATCTGGGCCTGCAGTCCTTTGACTCCAACCAGAATAAGACTGGATTTACACCAATCTTCTTCTTGCTACGGGCTCCCTATAGCTGATTGGATTCATGGACCAAAAGCACTGCAACTAGATACATGTTATGGTAAATGTGCTAAGTTGTGTCACACCTAAGTTTAATAGCTACTGGACTGTACAGTGTTAGGAAGAGGACAACTCATTCCAAGGCTGGAACTGATGCAGCTGAAACTTGGTTCTATCCCAAAGTACATAGGTCTCCTTATGCTGGAGCCTGTCCGACAGGTTAACTGAGCTCTGTATGTGGCACCTTCAGGTTTTAGTGGTTGCCTGTAGTTACCATGGCAGCCTGACACTGTGCACAGATAGAGGGCAGCATTATATTTTGTGCTTTTCCTTTCAGCAAGAGGAGTTCTGCTTCTTGCTCTGTTATTTGGTATTGGAGCCAGACAATTGACCCGGAAAAATCACAGTGGCTCTCTTCACAGGTATTGGATCCTTGATAGGCTTTATGCAACACGGTTTCACTGTGCCTGAAATGGTACTGCATTCCAAATCTATGATAATTCTCTTCTCACATGTGAGTGGTACCTTTTTTTGTGACAAGAATTGCTGTCAGTTGGGGAGAAGATGATGTAGGTAACTCTTTATTTCTTTCTCTTTCTTCAGTGGGATATTTCACTTTCTTATACTAATGTCAAGTACCATGGTGCCTACCGTACCTGATTTCCTTTTGTCTCATAAAAGGAACATGAAAAGCTATTTAGCCTGGTATTCTTGTGTAGAAAAAAAAATATCAGATGATTTTGATTGGCTGACATCCGATTCTCTATCACAGTTTTCCAAACCTACTACCTTCATTTAAAGTATTTTGTTGTTTCTTCTTTGCCTGAAATGTTATCACTGCATCATCCAGCTATAATGTTAGATATTTGCCATAACTACTTCAGTAAATGCCCTCATGAAAAAGTGATGCACTCAAGCAAGTTCTGAATGGCAGGAATTTTGAGTTCTTGTAGATCCTTTAAATAGAAGTAAGAGAGATGTAAACAGGCAAGTATGCTGTTCTTAGTAATATCAGTTTATCACCCTTCCCCTTAGATTATGCTTTGCCTTTAAGAAATTTCCAGAATTAAAAAAGGTTCCATTGGATACTTCTCCCAGTGTTCTTTTTTCCTTTTATGGAGGAAAAGATTTTGTAAGGCCTCATATTATGATTCCAGATGTCAGTTTCCTCTTTGGAGCACTTTGAATTTTTTTCTATGCTCACCTACCCAGAACTTCCTCACTACTAAAAGGAAAGTTATAGAAACAGGGAAGTAGAATTATAAGCGGTTTTCCATAGGTATCTGCTCATCTTCCATAGGTGAGGCCTTCTGAAGACTCCCCTTCTCTGCAATAGCACATGTCTTTGCTTAGACTTTGAAATACCATCATTTTATACATAAACTTACTTGAATTAATTAATATATTATGTACTTGAGGGTATATTAGTATTATACATTGGATTGAACTTATGAGGGTAAATATCATTACTAATTATAGTTATTTATTAATAAGAAACTATGATTAACCATGAGTATTATTACTAGAGTAGATTAATTTATTGAGTTTAGCCAGGAGATAAACAATAATTACCACGATCTCTAGGTAATGGTCTTGGTTCTATTCTAGAGCTGTTTAAGATAAAATTTTATGTGCTAGGTTTCTCTTTCACCTTCTAGATTCTCTGTTCCTCAAAAAGTCTGTGTGCTTTTGACATCATCTTGTTCAAAAATTACTTCCTTAGTTTGGACCAAGACCTTTGCTATTTCAAAAGGTTTGTGTTACAAGGTTATCTTGCAGTTAAAAAGTTCATTAATCCAGAGGCAAGCAGATCTCTGTTTGCTCAAGGCCAGCCTTGTCTACAGAGCAAATTCTAGGGCAGCCAGGGCTACACCGAGAAAAACCAAAACCAAACTATACCAGCCAACTAATCAATCAACCAACCAACCCACCCACAACCCACCAACCCACCAACCAAAAGCCCAAAAATCCAATGTTTTTTTCTCTTAGTGGTACAAAATAAATCTATATAGGTACATAGTATGTTTTCATATAAATGTGCTTTCTTTGTCTTTCTGCTTAAGCTTGTACATCTCTCTTCATTCTCCATCAACCCCATTCCATTTTCAGCTGGAGCTGTCAGGTCCAAGAGCTACTCAGGTCAACCGAGCTTCCAGTACATGCCTTGCTCAAAGGCAGGCACCAGCTGCTATATTGGGTTTCTAGAAATTACTTGTCAAAGGCAGTTGTCCCTGTATTTTTCTTCTGTGAAGAAATGTTATCCAGTACTTGTTGAGAGCCCTTGGCACAAATACTTGCTTCCTTCAGTTTGGGAACTGGGCAGTGTGAACAAGTGAGTGCATCAGATATAAATATCACATTAGAGTTGACAGTTCCTAATGTCGCATGGACAGATAAAGGGAGAGCCAGAAGTAGCAAAGGAATTCCAAAAATGCTTAATGTGGGAGTATTAAAATCACCTTAGTTATTTTATGTGCATAAATGTTTCATTTACTCAAGAATCTTTAGGCTCATTAGAATTATAAATATCACTAAATATGTGACTAAGTATTTGAACTTGGGTATTAAAATATTTCTGTATCCTTACTCCCCAGTTTGTTTCTCTTATAAAATGAACTAAGTTCTATTCTAATTCAGTTGAAACAAAATTTGAAGTACAGTTATAACAGTAACTTATAAACTCACACCTGAATTTTTCAGTCAAGGAACCAAAATTCTTTAACAGGTTCTGTTCACACAGTCCTGTCATCTTATCCCTGCCTCTAGAAAAACTGCTACTTTAACTAACTTTGATCCTATGCCAGCATGCCATCATATTGCATCCTTGCACTCAAAGCATTATAAAAATAGAAGTGTCATGGGGGGCACTGGGAAACAGAAGAGTTCTTGGTGGCAGTGTGGGGAGAGGTGATGCCAAAGAAGTGGACATTGGTCAGCAAGGCATACTTGAAATTTTTTAATTTTGGCTCTCTATAAAATAGGGCCAAAGAACTACAAAAGTTAGAGAGATTTACTTTGTACTGAATATTTTAATCCATAATATTAAATATCCTCATTGTGATTACTGTGTGGAAGAAAACCTGAAAGTGTATTGCCAGATCAGTTGGTTATATATCTCTAGTTAAATTCCATGTGCTAACTGGACTCTTAAGCATTCAGACCTAAAGTATGTGTGTCCTAGAAACCAAGTAGAATAACAGTGTGTTGCTAAGCTGAAAGAAACAACTCTATCTTTGCCATTTGGCACTGAACATCATATGTTGAGTTACTCTTTTGCTTCTTGAACACTTAAAACACATCATAATGTACTACTATATATTTGGTTAAAAATTCTCATATTGAGTCAACAGTGATATCAGCATATTTTTTGACATTTTACTTGAGTAGAAACATAGATTTTCATGCATTGAATTGAATGAAAACATCATTCAGATACTTTATAAATTTCCTAGTAACAGACGTTCTGTGTGATAAGAATATTTTTTTATTTTTGTATTGCTCATTTGAAATTTACAGTGACTGCAATGAGTATTATGTAGCTTGGTCCTTTTAACAAGAGTGTGACTAGGTAATTACTATTAGCTCCCATATACTTATATAAGAACAAGACAGGGGATTAGTTTAGTGTGGCAGCAACTTGGAGTGTCACCCTTTGTAGAAGAGCTAAGATATTTTAAAATTCCACTCTCAGTCTTAATCTCATTTCTTCATTTCGATGGTTACAAGATGGTTACAAGATATTATACAGTTTCTATACCATTTGCTTTCTGCTTCAGTCCTTTTTGTTGTTGGTGTTCTTTCTTCAAATAATTTGTGACCTGCCAGGAGGCAAAGCATGTTAATTAATTCACTGCTACACACAATGAAATATCATTCCGCCACAAAATGAATAAAGCTCTGGCATGTATTGCAACATAAGCAAATATCATAGTTTGTGTGTGTGTGTGTGTGTGTGTGTGTGTGTGTGTGATCACCACAGTGTGGAGGTTTGAGGACTACTTGTGGAAGTCAGTTCTTCTATCATGTTGATGGGGTCTGGGGATTGGATTTAGATCTCAGGCTTGGTATCAAGGGCTTCTACAAACTGAACAATCTCATTTATTCCTTAAATGAGTTTTAAAAATATTACCCTACATCAAATATATCGGATAAAAATGCTGTGATTCTACATGTGTGATATAATGAGAAGAGGCAAATTTATAAATACAGAAGTAGATTATAGGTTCTCCAAAAAGAATGATGGAAATTAAGGATTGTTTAGTGAATGCAGTTTTTTTTTTTTTTTTTTTTTTTTTTTTTTTTTTTTTTTTTTAGAAGAAGAGATGTTTTGGAAATAGTGTGTGGTTGCACAATAATGTGAATGTAAGCAATGTTGCTGTAATCCTGGAATGTTTTTTAGATATTGGATTATTTGAAGTGGTAATTGTTATCTTCTTTTTACCACACTATCTATATTCTCTCCTTCAAAGAAGTTTACCACAATTTACAATTCCCCAAACCAGAAACCTGAGGGAATTGTCCTTAATTTTTTAAAGTAATTCTCTTCTTCTTATCTTACTTCCAGCTTCTTCTGTCTCAACCTGTCTTTCAAAACTATTTGCTTCAGCTAACCCTGAGTCATCTACTTTCTGTATGAGGATTCATCAGTTTCTTACCCAGTATCTTAGAACAGCCCTAAAGTTTATACATTTTTTTTTCTTTTTGCCTCTGTTCTGTTCTTCCTTGGATTAACTGAAAATATGCATGGAATTCTTAGTAAGTTGCCATTTTCTGCAGAGTAAATTCCAAAGGTCTTAGTTTATAGTTCTGCTAGATCCTTCATGGTCTGCTTCTTCTGCACTATCTAGCCACATGCTTCCAGTCAACGTTATCCTTAGTTCTAAACATAGTAAAACAGTTGCAGTGTTTACTGTCTGCCTCCTCACCAGGACTCCTTGAGGGATTATATCTTATTGATTTATTTATTCTCCAAACCTAGCACAGTAAATCACATGTAAAAGAGTTTTTCAAGGGCATGAGCTTACAGTGTTTTCTTGCATCACTTTAATAATTATGAGATTTAAACTTTTAGGTTGTCATCTGTTTATTAGCTAGCATCTTTACTCATAAATATTAAAATGGTCATGTTCTCAATAAAACTGAAAGCTCCAAATGAACTCTCTATTTACAAATAATAAAATGAAAGCTAAGTAGTATAATCTATTGTCTGTTTATTCTTAGCTTTAATATACACAGAAAGAAGTCCTCTGTTGACATGATACAAACCAAAAGGACTTCCCTTATCTCACTACTTATAAATTGAGGGCCACTGAGTAAGTTAGTTTGTTCACCATGTTGCTTCAATTTACTTTTTTAAAAGATGATTTATAATGTTACCCATATCTATTCCATATAACTAGTACTGTGAAGGATTAAATGAGATAATATATGCAAATTGATCTTAGAATGTTTTTATAGCCACTTTGAAATGATTAGAGCCACTTTGAAGTCAGTTGGAGGAATAAATTGTTAGTATAAATTAATTTCATAAGATAAAGCATTATCATTTTGATATTTGCATTGGGGTAAAAATTCATGGTTATTAAGTTTTCAGATTTATTCTACTTAATTTTAGTGGGAAATGGTCAATGAATAACTATTGACTATACTATTTTGGTTTAAATTATTCTGGAGTTTCAATGCTGCAGTTTTCAAGTTGGAAGTAGAACTGTATTTAGTTTTCATGACCAAATCAATGAAAAATCTGAATTACTATTAGGAGGAAAAAATGAGATAATACATAGTCTTAATATCTCTCATTAAATTTTGTTTCAGTTTTATTTTAGTTAAACAGATAAATTTTCAACATTAAATATTTTTAGCTAGGCCCCAAACTTGCTAGATGTTAAAGAAAACAAACAGAATTAAAACCATGTCTGTGATGGTTAAGGTTGTTGAATATTTTTCAAAATTGTTTCTCAGCCATTTATATCTCATCTTTTGAGAACCATCTTTTTAGTTCCATGCCCTATTTTCCAGTTTGGTTGTTTGTTTCCTCAATGTTTAGTGGTGTTTTTTTTTTTAGTTCATTGTATATTTTAGAGCAGTGGTTCTCAACCTTCCTAATGCTATAACCCTTTAATGCACTTCCATATACTAAGTGTGTATATCTGCATGTAGAGCAGAACTGTCTGGAGACAGATATAGGAGCAATGTTTCAGTTTCTAAGACCATAGAAAATATATGTTTTCCAATGGTATTAAGTGACTGACCCATAATTTTGTTTAGAGAGTCCTTTTCTGTGCCAATAAGTTAAGGTATACTCCTTATATTCTCCTCTATCAGACATGGCCACTGGTGCAATGGTAGTGTGAACCTCAATGGGTTAATTGTGTCCCCTCAAAAGGTACACTGAAGGTGATAACTATTTGATAATACTTAATATATATTGGAACACGACCTTAGATATGAAAGAATGCAACAACTAAGACATGTTCACACATAAAAACACCCTTTCAATGACAGATAGGTCCAGCCCTAGGCCTCTGGTCTCTGCCACACCATCAATAACAGATCCCCACCAGGATTCCTCTAGGATGTCCTGCAGTTGCCCTGTGTCATGGAGATCCTTCAGCTCTGGTCCCTTCACATAATAGTAACTAATCACTTTGTGATTGTAGTTGAGCCCCACTCCACAAGATGAAACCCATACCTACTACCATTAATGGGTCAAGATGATATAGATAGACAGGGTTAAAGGCCCTAGGGAGGAACCAACTATTATTATTATGCTAAATGGACACAATATTAAACTAACTCCTAATGATACCCATAAATCAGTACATCTACCAATCTTCAATGGCCAGTTGGAGCTACATTTTTATTTCCTTCATGGTGATTCTATAAAAATTGCCAGTTGGAAAGACTTGATTGGACTCCACCCAATGGAGAAAAGGCACAGTCATCACCACATTAGAATATAAACCAAGTGAGCTCTGAGCAAGAGGTCCTGTTTTGCAAATAGGAAAGTTGTGTTGCTGAGCTGTTTTCACTGTGTGTTCCTTTATGAGGCATTGAGATTATTCTTTGTTTCTAACAGGATCATTATGGATATAATTGGTTAAGATGATTTCATACTAGAGCAAGGTTGATCCTCAATCCAATATGACTAGATTGGTGTTGTTACATACATAGAGACAATTGGAGAAAGAGAGAGTGTGTCTGTGAGGGTATGTGAAAAGTAGAATATCTATAAATCCAGGAATTGCTGATGGCAATAGAAGCTGTAAGAGGCATGGAAGAATATCCCCCTGAAACGTTTAGGGAGACCAGACATTTCAAAAGTTTCATTTAGGCTTCTAACTTCTAGAGCTGTGAGACAAACTTGGCTATCGTTTCAAGATCTATCTATCTATCTATCTATCTATCTATCTATCTATCTATCTATCTATCTATCTACACACCTACCTATCTATCTAATGTAATGTTAAGCTTAAGAAAATCACTATACTCATTGCTTTAATCTTATTTCTTTGTGATAAGAAAATTCAAAATCCTCCCTCTAATTCTTTTGATATATATATATATATGAAATGAATCATTCTTACTTAGGACTGTTGAAAGCACAGAAGAAACGGAACTGATAATTTAATTCAGTGAACTAGCAGGATACTAGCTCAAGATGAAAAAAATAGCAATTATTTATATAATAATATTTCTAAGAAAAAAATTAAGAAAATAATAATGCCTAATATACACAAAGATGCCTAGTACAAAATTTAATCAAGGAAATGGACATTTCTATAGGGGAAATTAAAATATAAATAAAAGGACTTAGAGAAATAATTATAAAATTCATATGAAAGTACCAACATTTCAGAAGAGCCAAGAGAACCTTGAAAAAAAAAGCTAAGACATTCAAGAATTTAAGAATTACTACATAGCCATGGTATCAAAAACTATGCTGTTATCATGAAAATAGACATGTAGATTAATGGAACAGTTTAGAAATAATAAAAAAAAACCAAATCCACAAAACTATAGCCAAGTGATGCTTGGCAAAGATGACCCAAAGAAACAATGGAGAAATTACTGTTTTCTTCAAAAATAGTGCTAGGAAATCTGGAGATATATGTGTAGAAGGTTGAAATTTGACTGACTATCTTATTCTATATAAAAGTAAACTAAAATTTTATTTACTACCATGAATAATTCAAATAGATATTTATTAGAATATACATGTATTGTCCAGAGAAAACATCCTCTCAGATGAATAGCTGAGAAAGATTTTCTTCCATTCTGTAGTTTGTCATTTCATTTTGTTTTATTATTTGTTTGTTTGTTTTGTTCTTTGTACTTTTCTTTTGTGGAAAATAGATCACTTTTAATACACTATATAGCTCTGACTCTCCTGGAACCCACTCTGTAGGCCACACTGTCCTCAAACTCAGATATTCACCTGCCTCTGCCTTCCATTCAAGTGCTGGGATTAAAGGCGTGTGCCACCACCTCTCTCTGTCTCTCCCTCTATCTCTTCTTCTCTCTGTCTCTCTTTTTGTCTTGTTTCTTTTATTTCTCTTTTTTTCTTCATCCCTCAAGTGCAAAATCAAGAAGTGTACATCACCATAGTGGCTGAGGGTATCTTTTCTTTAGTATTTATTTTGGCACCTATGAAAATTAAGTATTCACAGTTGTGTGGGTTTTTATAGCAATCTCTTGGTTGATGGGTCAAGATTTGTACTATGATTCTGCAGTTTAATTTGAATTTTGGTATTTAGATACTTTAATTTTTTGGCTATTTATGGTTCTTGGAATTTCTATATGAATTTTAGATTTCCCTGAAAGATATCATCGGAAAGTTGATGGGAATTTTATCCAATTTATAGGTCACCATTGTTAATACAGCTATTTATACAGTATTAATTTCCGGTATACTATAGTACAGGAGATTATTCCCTCTTCTAATATCCTCTTCAATTTATTTTTTCAGTATTTTATAGGTTTTCTTAGAGAATTCTTCTACCTATTTGATTTTATTTGTTCCTGGGAAGTTTTTAAGTGATAAATTTTGTATTTTTATTTTTTAACAAAAATTCTGGTTCCTTTGATTTCCCTCTTGCACCAGCACACATTTTTCTTTAAAGTCCCATATTTATGACTTCTTCTTTCTTCTCTGTCTTGACTACGATCATCTGTGTTGTTGTGGGATGTACACCAGAGAAGACTCATCAGACATTGCTCTAATCCTTAAGTCTTTACTAGCTGGTAAGCAACCACACTGGGTATTAGGGATCCCAGTATAGCCCTGAGCCTTTCTTGTGGTGAGCTTTTAAGTACAAAATACATGTTCTGAGTTGACATATTTTAGTTGCCGAGAACAGTTGTACAGAAGCTAAAATACAAAGTTAGTACATTCTGAGACTTTCCCAGAAGTATATGGACTTTGATGGATTATGTCTTAGGTTTGTTTTTGGCAGCTAGTGTTGCCTACATGCTGAGTTTTCCATCATGGAGTCAGTTGTGCTAAGAGGTCTTTGGGCCTACTAAGAACTGGGCCCAGATACAGTGTAGTCATGGGGTTACCAGTGTCTATAGAACTGAATAGTGTTTTCCTCCTCCTAGACTCTGTTAGTTGTCAATATTTTATCAGTAAGAGCTATGACTTCCAGAGTTCCTGTTTCATCCATCTGTAGGTGACTTCCAGAAAAATAGCAGGATATAAAAATCAAAACCATAATTCTGCAGCTTTCTATACACAGAGAATACACATACTGGTAGGATCCTTTTCCTGATTTCTTTCTCAGCAGCCCATTCTTAGCAGCATTATTGCTCTGACTGAGGATTTTAGTGTTATATAAAAACAAGAGTAGAGGCAGTATACAACCTTGTAAATTTCTTGATTTTAAAGGAAATCCAGCTATTTTCCACATTTAGTATAATTTTCACCATAGATTTGCTTCACATAGCTTTTATTATGTTGAGTTTTGTTCCTTCTATTCTGAGTTTCTTTATGGTTTTTATCATGACATGATGGTGGAATATCCAATATTATTGTTCATTATAATTTTCCCCATTGCAGTGGTATATAGAAAGCGCATTTATAAGTGCTCTAGGCATTTTAATTTGGGGGGTCACATTCATGAAGTTTTGGGTGTAATTTTAGATTGAATAAGGAAATTGTACAATGGTATACAGTTATATAGAAAATTGATATTTGGCAGGCAGATGTATTCTGTTGTCAGTGTGGTTGATTCAAAGATCAAGAAAATCTTCAAAATAATTTCTTCATAAGACATGAAATGTCATCATTTGAGATGTAGATCCTCTAGTATGTAATACTTTTCATATTGCCCAGTTTTAGAAGTAAACTTGCTCTGTGATGATTGAACTTCAAGTTTTCTTTGATCAAGATAAAGAAACAATTTTTCCCTTACTGGGCCTTTTCAGTTGCTAAGTCAGTACTACTTTTAACTAAAAGTGAACACTTTCTCTTCTTTGAAAAAGTGGTATTCACGCACTTCTTACAGCATCTTAACTCTCTCTTACTATGGTCCTCATCAGTTCTACCAATTCTCCAGTCTCCAAATACTAGTTTCCTGGTTGACTCCTATATATAGTTTACTCCTACACACACACACACACACACACACACACACACACACACACACACACACACACACACACATACAATGTTGATCTGCATTTGCTCTGAAATAATAGTGTCCAACCAGAAGCCAGGTTATAAAAGTGAAGCTTTGTTGATACTTGGCCTGCCTTTCAATGGTTGGAAGCCCACCCCTGCAGCCTCACTGTCCCGTGTAGAAATGTGGCCCTGCTGCATCAAGTCTGCTACTGTTTGTTTACCACTTACTAAATTCCAAGAACTGTAGTAAAGTATTTATATTACCTTGCATTACTCTTGCAATGAATCAGGGAGGTAAAGATCTCTACTCTAGAGATAAGAAAACAGAGCCTCAAAGAATTTCAATAATTTGCCCAAGTTCCTTTAGTTAACTGGCAGTCTGAGTTTCCAGAGTTTTTCCGGAAGGACTCACCTATCTCTCTACTATTATTTTGTTCTTCTAAAATGGCCTGTTGTATACCATCCCATTCATTCAGGGTTTGAATTCTCCAGGACAGGGACAACTATATGTGTTATCTTTTCTTTCACCTAGGAACCTACCCCATTCAAACTGTCTCCACAGTCATGTTTGCTTCAGTTGAGTCCTGTGAACAGTTCTTGATCATTTTGTATTTTTAGTCTGCTTCCTGCCCAGCCTAACATCTCTCCTGCTCACTCATTTCATCATTTTCTTTTCACCTCTTCAATATTAGACTGGATGTTTCTGAGTTCTTTAGTTTACATTAAGCTTCTAACCTAGTGACTCTCAACCTTCCTAATGCTGCGGCACTTTAATATAGTTCTTCATGTTATGGTGACCCTAACCATAAAATTATTTTCTTATTTATTTATTTATTTTTCATTTTTTATTGGATATTTTATTTACGCTTCAGATGACATCCCCTTTCCACATTCCCCCCTTAGAAAACCCCTATCCCATGCCCCCTTTTCCTTTTTGCACTTATACATTTTTAAAAAATGTTAATCAAAGGCTTTATAAGTTTGGTATTGCTCAATCAGAGGTGTAACCCACTACCCTGCCTAGATATATCAACTATCTTTGACTGGTGGAGATACATGAACATCTGCCTCCCTGTCTCTCCCCTCTTTCTCTCTCTCATCACCTAGCTTCTCCTCTCCTTCTTCTCCTCCTCTCCTTACTCCTTCTCTTCCTCTCAGTACTCCTGCCACCTTAGCTCCTCCTACATATCACCATTCCTGTTAAAATAAAACTTTTCTCTCAAAATACAATTAGAACATAATTATGCCAATTTGTACCAGTGAGGTACAAGATAGTCCTAATACCCAGTCCATCATTTTGTTGAATAACTAGAACCTCTGTCATCTATCCTAACTAAAACACTTAGTTCTGAACCTGGCTTTTTCCTTGGCTTTAGAATGAATGTCAGCTGAAGACCATCCACTCAAATCTTTTCTCTCAAGGTAAATAGCCAGGATTGGCTATGAGACTATAAGTTTTCAACCCCATCAGAAATCCAGAATGACTGAGTTAACTATAATTGTGGGAAGCACTAAGCATAGCTTCAAAAATTTAGCCAATTTATAGATACCTCTGAACACCTGGACACTTCCCCTACTACAAAACATTGGAGCATCTGATCTTCAGCCTTCTGGCCCAGGATCATCTGGCAGACCTTAGTGCTGCAGAATTATTAAGGGCTGATTACTCTGTCTAGGCAGATATAATCAGTTGATTATTCTGCAAGTGTGTCCTTTTCTGGACTGTAATTTGTCTGTAGATAGAAAGAGGCAATTCTTGCCTAGTGGCTGTCTCACCACAACTGGAGTAACTCCAAAGATGCTCAATTTCTTCTTAGAATCAAAGACAGGAAGCTGTCAGGAGCAGACAGGTCTCTAATCAAAATGAACATTAATACAGAAGTGTTTGTCACGTCAATTATGTGGACTTCTGATGTTTTGAAAACCAACTAACCATGTAAGGTAATCTGGACTGTTGTCTGTTAACTCCACTCAGCTATTTCTAAATAAAACATAGAGAACACACTAACAATAAACTCCAAGCCATGAATTTGCTATAGGCCCTTAACTCACAGGCTAACCATCTCAAATCAGTTAAAAAAGTTAAAGAAGGACTGGGTCTAACCCTTGTATTCCTAAATGTGTTATACTGATACAATGCCTATGAGAGTAACAATATTCATCTCACTTTTATATCAATAAGAAGCTCATACCAATGAAAACCTTAAAATTTGTAATCAAAGTAAGTTGGTGCCATCTAAGAATTTATATCTTCACCTTGATAATAATTGTACAGATTTCTACTAATAGACTATGCAATAAATCCTAGCTAATCCTCTCTATTTCCACAAAGCCACTACTACTTTTCCCTAGAAAGACAGCTCAACATTTACCACCTTAGTCCCCAAGCCCAGGGCATCGGGGCGCTGACTCTTCATTAGCTTCTTCAAGCTGATTATGGGCATTGAGATATTAGAAGAGGAGTGGGGGGAAGAGTAAATTGATAAGCTTCTCATGCTGTGTCTTCACTGCATCCAGATGGAATTCCAGGACCTCAGAGGTTTGAGCAGGTCTGCCCAGCTTGCTTGATGAGTAGATACACCAAGGCTGATCATTCTGCAATATACAATTCTCAAAACAAATTTTAGTATCAAGATAGTTTTTTTTAAGAGGGCTTACATTTTATTAAGGATGTTGATTCTAACCACTTTTCTTTTTTCCCCCTCTTTTATTGGATATAATATTTACATTTCAAGTTTTATCCCTTTACCGAATTCCCCCCACCACCCAGGAACCGCTTATCCCACCCCCCCTCCTGCTTCTATGAGGGTGTGCATTCACCCACCCCCACACCCTCTCCCCACCCTCAGAGTCCCCCCCCTCCACTCAGTGTTCAGCCTTCATGGAACCAAAGATCTCCTCACCCACCTATGCCCAACAAGGCCATCCTCCCCTACATATACAGCTGGATTCACGTGCCCCTCCCTATGTGCTCCTAGGCTGGTGGTTTAGACCCTGGGGAGCTCTGGCTGGTTGCTATTGTTGCCCTCCTCATGGGGCCACCAACCCTTTTGGCTCTTTCAGTTTACTCTCTAATTTCTCCATTGGGAACCTTTGATCAGATTAATGGTTAGCTGTGAGTATCTGTCTCTGGGTATGTCAGACTCTGGGGGACCTCTAAGGAGACAGCCTTATCAGGCTGCTGTCAGCTTTCCCTTCCTGTCATCCATATCAGCGTCTATTTTTGGTGACTGCACATGGAGTGAATACCCAGGTGGAATGGTCTCCATACAACCTCTCCTTCAGATTCTGTTCCACACTTTGTCTCCATATTTGCTCCCTTGGGTATTTAGTTACTCCTTCTAAGAAAGACCTAGGCATCCACACTTGTTCTTCCATCTTCATGTGTTGTGGCCTTTACTCTGCCTCAACGCTTTTCCTCAACGCTTTGGTTGAGCTAAGTGCTCTGGTCAAGAGAGAGAGAGTGGGGCTGTAGGGGCAGGAGACTCGAAGAATAGAGACAAGACAGGATGTGATCAAGTCTCTCTTTTATCAAGTCTCTCTCAAGTCTCTTCTATTGAGTCTCTCCTCTATTTTCTCAAGTCTCTTCTATTGAAGAGAATTCTGAGGTATTTATATACACAAGCAAGAGAACACAGGTGAAAACACTTTACCACGTGCACCATACAGCTGAGGTCACTAAACAGCAAAACAAGTTATGTGGGATAAACAATATATTTATCAGAGTGTGCTTCAGCTGTTATAGGCTTTTGACAACCAAGTCTTTCATCAGGGTATATGGTTCCAGATGGCTACAAAGTTGATCCAGCCGCTTTCTACTAAAAGTCGGCTCCCAACATTCATGAGCTTCATGTGGTCTGTTAGTTGAATCTTTGTTGTTTGAAACTTTTGGGCTAATCTCCGCTTATCAGTGAGTAAATACTATGTGTGTTCTTTTGTGATTGGGTTACCTCACTCAGGATGATATTTTCTAGTTCCATCCATTTACCTAAGAATTTCTCGAATTCATTATTTTTAATAGCTGAGTAATATTCCATTGTGTAAATGTACCACATTTTTTTGTATCCATTCCTCTGTTGAAGGGCATCTGGGTTCTTTCCCAGATAAATAAGGCAGCTATGAACATAGTGGAGCATATGTCTTTGTTATATGTTGGGGCATTTTCTGGGTATATGCCCAGGAGTGGTATGTCCAATTTTCTGAGGAACTGCCAGACTGACTTCCAGAGTGGTTGTACCAGCTTGCAACCCCACCAACGATGAGGGAGTGTTCCTCTTTCTTCACATCCTCGCCAGCATCTACTATCACCTGAATTTTTGATCTTAGCCATTCTGACTGGTGTGAGGTGGTGTCACTTCTCCATCCGACCAGCAGACAGGAACGACACAACTCGGAGTTCTTCTCAATGCAGTTTATTAAGGATCTATAACTATTCTCTCTTTCTCAAAACCCCTCTCTCACCTCTCTCTCTCTCTCTCTCTCTCTCTCTCTCTCTCTCTCTCTCTCTCTCTCTCTCTCTCTCTGGAAGCCCTTCTGTCCTCTCTTTCTAGAAGCTCTTCTGTCCTCTCCTCTCTCTGGATGCCTTTCTGTCCTCTCCTCTCTCTGGATGCCCTTCTGTCCTCTCCTCTCTCTGGATGCCCTTCTGTTTCTCTCCTCTCTCTGGATGCCTTTCTGTCCTCTCCTCTCTCTGGATGCCTTTCTGTCCTCTCCTCTCTCTGGATGCCTTTCTGTCCTCTCCTATCTCTGGATGCCCTTCTCTTCTCTCCTCTCTCTGGATGCCTTTCTGTTCCAGCCCCTTAATGGCCGTCCTTCTTATACCCCTGCCTGTCCCAATCAGCACCTGCCATGTGGGCATGCCTCATTGGTGCACCTCAAACAGCCTGATCCTGCGTGGCAGTGAGTCTGTGCAGTAGTTCTGTGGTTGTGGCTCAGTTAGGAAAAAACGTGCAGTGCGCAAACAGCCAAAAAGTGGAGCTTCTCACGAGGTGGTATCTCAGTGTTGTTTTGATTTGCATTTCCCTGATGACTAAGGATGTTGAGCATTTCTTAAGGTGCTTCTCGGCCATTCGTGTTTCCATGAAGGGGTGTTGAATTTTGTCAAATGCTTTCTCAGCAACTAGTGAGATGATCATGTGGGTTTTTTCTTTGAGTTTGTTTATATAGTGGATTACATTGATGGATTTCTGTATGTTGAACCATCCCTGCATTCCTGGGATAAAGCCTACTTGGTCTTGAGGGATGATTTTTTTTTGATGTGTTCTTGGATTCAGTTTGGTAGAATTTTATTGAGTATTTTTGATCATTGGTCTGAAGTTCCCTTTCTTTGTTGGGTCTTTGTGTGGTTTAGGTATGAGTATTATTGTGGCTTCATAGAAGGAATCGGATAGTATTTCTTCTGTTTCTATTTTGTGGAATAGTTTAAAGAGAATTGTTTTTTTTTTATAGTCTGTAGAATTTATTTATTTATTTATATTTTTAATTTTTTAAATTTTATTTAATATTTTATTTACATTTAAGATGCAATCCCCTTTCCCCATTTCCCCTCCCTAGAAAACCCCTGTCCCATGCCCCCTTTTTCCTTTTTGCTTTTATACAATTTTTTAAAATGTTAATAAAAGGATTTATAAGTTTGGTAATGCTCAGTCAGAAGTGTAACCCAATACCCAACCTAGATATAAAAACTATCTTTGACTGGTCGAGACCTGTGAACATCTGCCTCCATGCCCCCTCTTTCTTTCTCTCTCTCATCACCTAGCTTCTCCTCTCCTTCATCTTAAGAGAATTGTTATTAGGTCTTCTTCCAAGGTCTGATAGAATTCTGCACTGACACCATCTGGTCCCAGACATTTTTGGTGTGGAGATTTTTAATGACTACTGCTATTTATTTAGGGGTCATGGGATTGTTTAGATGGTTTATGTGATCCTGCTTTAACTTCGGTACATGGTATCTGTCTAGAAAATTGTCCATTTCATCCAGATTTTCCAGTTTTGTTGAGTATAGGCCTTTGTAGTAGGATCTGATGATTTTTTAAATTTCCTCTTTCTGTTGTTATGTCTCCCTTTTCAGTTCTGATTTTATTAATTTGGATACTGTCTCTGTGCCCTCTGGTTAGTCTGGTTAAGGGTTTTTCCATTTTGTTGATTTTCTCAAAGAACCAGCTCCTGGTTTTGTTGATATTTTGTATAGTTCTTTCTGTTTCTACTTGATTGATTTCAGCCCTGAGTTTGATTATTTCCTGCCGTCTACTCCTCTTGGGTGTATTGGCTTCTTGTTCTAGAGCTTTCAGGTGTGCTGTCAAGTTGTTAGTGTATGCTCTTTCCACTGGTTCTTTGAGAAAAATCAACAAGATAGATAAACCCTTAGCCAGACTAACCAGAGGGCACAGAGACAGTATCAAAATTAATAAAATCAGAACTGAAAAGGGAGACATAACAACAGAAACTGAGGAAATTTAAAAAATCATCAGATCCTACTACAAAGGCCTATACTCAACAAAACTGGAAAATCTGGATGAAATGGACAATTTTCTAGTCAGATACCAGGTACCAAAGTTAAAGCAGGATCACAGAAACCATGTAAACAGTCCTATAACCCCTACAGAAATAGAAGCAGTCATTAAAAGTCTCCCCACCAAAAAAAAAAAAAAAAGCCCAGGACCAGATGGTATTAGTGCAGAATTCTATCAGACCTGCAAGGAAGACCTAATACCAGTTCTCTTCAAACTATTCCACAGAATAGAAACAGACGGAACACTACTCAATTCATCCTATGAAGCTACAATCACGTTCATACCTAAACCACACAAAGACCCAACAAAGAAAGGGAACTTCAGACCAATATCTCTTATGAATATCAATGCAAAAATAGTCAATAAAATTCTACCAAACTGAATCCAAGAACACATCAAAAAAAATCATCCCTCAAGACCAAGTAGGCTTTATCCCAGGAATGCAGGGATGGTTCAACATACAGAAATCCATCAATGTAATCCACTATATAAACAAACTCAAAGAAAAAACCCACATGATCATCTCACTGGATTCTGAGAAAGCATTTGACAAAATTCAACACCACTTCATGGTAAAAGTCTTGGAAAGATCAGGAATTCAAGGCCCATACCTAAATATAGTAAAAGCAATATACAGCAAACCAGGAGCCAACATCAAACTAAAAGGAGAGAAATTTGAAGCAATTCCACTAAGATCAGGGACTAGACAAGGCTGCCTACTCTCACCCTACCTATTCAATATAGTACTGGAAGTCCTAGCTAGAGCAATTAGACAACAAAAGGAAGTCAAAGGGATACAGATATGAAAGGAAGAACTCAAAATTTCACTATTTGCAGATGATATGATAGTATACTTAAGTGACCCTTAAACTTCCACCAGAGAACATCTAAATCTGATAAACAACCTCAGCTAAGTAGGTAGATATAAAATCAACTCAAACAAATTAGTAGCCTTCCTATACTCAAAGGATAAACAGGCTGAGAAAGAAATTAGGGAAAGGACACCCTTCACAATAGTCACAAATAGTATAAAATATCTTGGAGTGAATCTAACTAAGCAAGTGAAAGATTTGTATGACAAGAACTTCAAGTCTCTGAAGAAAGAAATAGAAGAAGAGCTCAGAAGATGGAAAGATCTCCCATGCTCCTGGATTGGCAGGATTAATATAGTAAAAATGACCATCTTGCCAAAAGCAATCTACAGATTCAATGCAATCCCTATCAAAATTCTAAATCAATTCTTCATAGAGATAGAGCAATTTGCAAATTCATTTGGAATAACAAAAAAACCCAGGATAACAAAAAACTATTCTAAACAATAAAAGAACTTCTGGGGGAATCACCATCCCTGACCTCAAACTGTACTACAGAGCAATAGTGATAAAAACTGCATGGTATTGCTACAGAGACAGGCAGGAAGATCAATGGAATAGAATTGAAGCCCCAGATGTGAACCCACATACCTATGGTCACTTGATCTTTGACAAAGGAGCTAAAACTGTCCAATGGAAAAAGAACAGCATTTTCAACAAATGGTGCTGGTTCAGCTGGAGGTCAGCATATAGAAGAATGCAAATCGATCAATTCTTATCTCCTTGTACAAAGCTCAAATCCAAGTGGATAAAGGATCTTCACATATAATCAGATATACTGAAACTAATAGAAGAGAAGGTGGGGAAAACCCTGGATTACCTAGGCACAGGGGAAACGTTTCTCAACAGAGCACCAATGACGTATGCTCTAAGATCAAGAATTTATAAATGGAACTGGGCAGTGGTGGTGCACCCCTTTGATACCAGCACTTGGGAGGCAGAGGCAGGTGGATTTCTGAGTTCAAGGCCAGCCTGGTCTACAGAGTGAGTTTCCAGGATAGAGAAACCCTGTCTTGAAAAACAAAAACAAAACAAACAAAACAAAACAAAACAAGAATTGATAAATGGAACCTCATAAAACTGCAAAGCTTCTGTAAAGCAAAGGGCACTGTCAATAGGATAAAATGGCAACCAACAGATTGGGAAAAGATCTTTTCCAATCCTGCATCCAATAGAGGGCTAATATCCAATATATACAAAGAACTCAAGATATTAGACTCCAGACAACCATATAACCCTATTAAAAATTGGGGTACAGAGCTAAACAAAGAATTCTCAACTGAGGAAACCAGAATAGAAGAGAAACACCTAAAGAAATGTTCAACATCCTTAGTCATCAGGGAAATGCAAATCAAAACAACCCTGAGATTCCACCTCACACCAGTCAGAATGGCTAAGATCAAAAACTCAGGTGATAGCAGATGCTGTCAAGGACATGGAGAAAGAGGAACACTCCTCTGCTGTTGGTGGGATTGCAAGCTGGTGCAACCACTGTGGAAATCAGTCTGGCGGTTCCTCAGAAAACTGGACATAGCATTACCTTATGACCCAGCTATACCCTCCTGGGCATATACCCAGAAGATGCTCCAACATATAACAAGGACATATGCTTCACTATGTTCATAGCAGCCTTATTTATAATATCCCGAAGCTGGAAAGAACCCAGATGTTCTTCAACAGAGGAATGGATACAAAAAATGTGGTAAAGTATTACTCAGCTATTAAAAACAGTGAATTTGAGAAATTCTTAGGTAAATGGAAGGAACTAGAAAATATCATCCTGAGTGAGGTAACCCAACAACAAAAGAATACACATGGTATTCACTCACTTGTAATTGGATATTACCCCAGAAGCTGAAAATACCCAAGATTCAAACCACAAACCATATGAAGCTCATGAAGAAGGAAGACCAAGTGTGGGTGCTTCGGTCCTTCTTAGAAGGAGTAACAAAATACACAAGGGAACAAATATGAATATGGAGACAACGTGTGGGACAGAAACTGAAGGAGGAGCTGTCTGGAGACCATTCCACCTGGCCATCCATCCCATGTGCAGTCACCCAAGGTAGACGCTGATGTTGATGTCAAGAAGTGCATGCTGACAGGAGCCTGATATAGCTGTCTCCTTAGAGGTCTGCCAGAGGCTGACATATTCAGAGGCAGATGCTCACAGCTAACCACTGAACTGATCAAGGGGTTCCCAATTGAGGAGTTAGAGAGAAGACTGAAGGAGCTGAAAGCGTTTGTGGCCCCATGAGGAGAGCAACAATACCAACCAACCAGAGCTCCACAGTGTCTAAAACCACCAGCCTTGGAGCACATATGGAGGGACCCATGACTCCAGCTGTATATGTAGGGGAGGATGGCCTTGTTGGACATAGGTGGGAGAGGAGATCCTTGGGCCCATGAAGGCTGGACGCCAAGTGTAGGGGAATTCAAGGGTGGGGAGGTGGTAGTGGAGGTGTAGGTGGAGGCACATCCTCCTGGAAGCAGGAGGAGGGGGGATGAGATAGGGGGTTCTTGGGTGGGGAGGGGAGAAATGGAGTAAAGGGATAACATCTGAAATGTAAATAAAATATACAAAAAACCCCAAACCCAATAAGGGTAGGCACTCTCATCCGATGGGAACCTGAAGGTAGTAACTGATGCAGAGGCCATAGACTGGTCTGGCTTAGTGGCTTGTTTCTTATGATTTTCTCAGCTTGCTTTCTTATAGAACCGAGGACCACCAGCCCAGGGGTGGTCCCACACAC
The DNA here is from genome assembly GCF_011762505.2 of Arvicanthis niloticus. Lineage (NCBI taxonomy): Eukaryota > Metazoa > Chordata > Mammalia > Rodentia > Muridae > Arvicanthis > Arvicanthis niloticus. Next base: position 59,595,169 of record NC_047679.1, read on the forward strand.
AGTGGACTGGTTGCTCCTCAATCAAGCCCTAATTAAGAAAATGTCCTACAGCCTTGCCTACAGCCAGATATTATGGATGCTCTTTGCTCTCAGCTCTCTCTAGCTTGTGAATGTGGACACTTACATAAATGTAGAGCATCTGAAATAAATTACTACTCCATGTTCTCAAAAACAAAGTAGAGGATAGATGGCTCCGAGGTTAAGTGCACTTGTTATTCTTGCAGAGAACACAGGTTCAGTCCCCAGCACCTACATGATAGTTTATAATTATTTGTAACCCCAGTTCCAGCAGATCTGATGCAAGGCATATACTCAGCCAAAATACCCAAACATATAAAATAAAAATAAATCTTATAAAAAGTGAATGGAAGAGGGGAGATTTTAACAATTGCTTTCCAGGATAGGATAAGTTATTCATGTAAATAAATTTAATAATTAGAAGTCATTTGAAAAGTCAGTTTACCTGTTGCAACCCTTAACTTTCAATATTATACCCTATCTCTGACTCCTAGAAAATAAATGTTGGATTTTGTTTTTCCGATTCCCTCCTGTATCTACTTGTGTATCTACAGAGGCTCAGCTTAGGCCCTTTTCAAGTTATTGTGCAGCTATGCCCACTCTAAGGTTTGATGCTCAACCTTTAAGTTTTAGACACTTGAATTTCTTTGTATCTCTGGTGGAATTAGTTACTTGCTATATGAATTATTGTTGATGGTATCACAGTATATGATTTTTATGGAAGGTTATACAGTACAGGGACACCTGGGTCTTTGATTCATACAAACATTTTTTTGCAACAACTTTCTATGTCTATGGAGTTTAATATTCAATTAATATCCCCCTGAGAACTCACTGCCTTGTTTTGTGCCATCTCCTGTTTAGAAACAGAAAACTGTTCACTTAACCTTGAAGGAGTTTGGGGGGAGGGGAGTGTGAGGATATACAAACAAAAGAAAATTTAGACGTATCCATTGGAGTAGGACATTATATTTTATTATTGTATTTTTATTTATCTTACTGTTTGTGTTCATGTGCATGTATGTGGGAGATACACATGTCATGGGTTGACTTTCCAAGTCACAGCACATGTTTATAGACCAGAGGACAACTTGTGGAACTTGATTCTGTCCTTTGTCCAGGTAGGTTCTTGAGCTAGAACTGAGGTTATCAGGCATCTTTACCTGCTGAGCTATGACCTGCCTAGATTAGGACATTCATAATGGTCTGGGCCAGAGGGACAGATCTGGAAAGCATAAGAAGATATGCTTGAGAACTTGTATGATCACAGAAGATATTATGGAGGAGGAATAAACTGAGATAGATTCTGAAAAGAACTGGGAAGATTCAGGTATCATGTAGTGGGGAGTAGCAATTTAATATGGGAAAGAGAATTTCTCATGACTGTAGGAAAGTGAAACCTATATATTTCCCACTTAAACTTCTAAAGGAGCAAAGGCTGATGACTTTTATTTTGGTCTCAAAGATTGTATTTATATCCCAATGTTTTGGACTCTCAGAAGATACCCTGTAGCATGTCTTTGCAGCAGGACAACAGATTCTCCCCTCCATCCTCCCATTCTGTGAGTGTTCTGGGTAGTGGAACGTTTGCTGAACAAGGCAAATTCAAATAATCTGCAAATCATTTCTGTGGTAAGTATGGCCTAAATATAGCACAATATACTGCAAAATGTAGTTTTTGAGTCAAGTTCTTTTCTTCCAGATTAAATAACTATATATCTATGTGACCTGGGTAAAATCACCTTCAACTACATATTTTCTTTTAGCTATAAGAATGACATTTTTACAGCATTGATTTACTGAGCCCAGGAAGTCTCTGCTGTTTTACTCTAGACACTGGTCCAAATAGGCACTATCAATTCAGTCTAGCTGGCTCAGAATGGGTAACTTATTTTCCCTCTGTGGACGTGATAGTCTTCTACAACAAAGCGAAAGTATATTTTCTCTTTTGCAAATAGAAAATTGTTACTACATATAATTATGTGATCTCAAAATCAATACTTGTTCTACAAAATATAGATGACAGTTTTTACAACTCTGATATGAGATATTGTCCCTTTGTAATATATCAGAGGTTTCAAAATAATGCAAACAAGACCTGGTCTCGAGTGTTTTAAACTACATCCTCTTTCATTAGACTCTCTTAACTCAGCACTGAGCCTGACTGCCACCTAGGAAGGCCTCATTTCATTACTCTAAAATGAGGCTTTCCTAGAAGGCAGTTGTACTCAGCAGTCTTTGGGAGTCTCCACAATTTCTACTTTTCCAGATGTAGAATAAAGAATGTCAGTATAGGTCTATTAGTGTCCATTTTGCATCACCAAAGTATTCCTGTTCCTCTTTTTTGTCTTGAGGTAAGAGTATATGTTATTAGATTCTAGATATAATCATAATCAAGTTCCTTAAAACTTTGTAGTTTCTCCATTTGTGGATCAAAGATGAACCATGCTTTAAGGAGGCTATTTGGCATAGAAAGAATATACTCTGATGCAGAAATTAATAGCCATGTATTTAGGCCTGGGCTCTATTATTAAGTCTCTATTTATAAACTTAAAAAGTTATATAAACTCTAAGGCTGGTACTTCAGTTGCTTATGGTGCTTGTACTATTTATCATCCATGGCTATTAAGTCAAAATCATGGGAAAGTAGAAAGCCCTAGTCAAAACTGATAGAATTATGGCCTTATATGGCTAAGGAGACTTTCTACAGGCTAGAATCAAATTTGTTTTTCATACTACAAATGTGAAATAGTTCTAATGGAAGAAAAATGTAAAAATATAAACAGTAAAAAATGGAAAAAATAACTGTCATTTTATCCACGGAGTATAGACAGCTAGACTTGACTCTTAGCTCCTTCTGCCTTGAACTTCAATAGGGATAAGTACTGATGAAATGACTGTAAGATAAAAATATCATCTGTTTAATAACACCTAAGTACAGAATTTGTGATAGTGCACTGACTGTATATTATTGATTATTTGCCATTGGCTATTATGACTGACTGGGGGACTTTGCTCATTTTTCTTGCCCAGAATTGCATAAGGGTATTTACCGCATATCATTAGTTAAGAAAGATCATAATCCAAATCTGAAGTATGGCCTCTAAACAATGTCTACCACGTTTGCATTATAACATAATTATAATGTTATAATAATGTTGAAAGCCTGTAAATTGAACTTTTCTAAATTATACTGCTTACACTTTTCTCCTACAATGATGAAAACATGCCACACAAAGTTATTTTTAATAAAAACGATCTGATTTAACTAAAATACCATCCACAGCACTTATCATACCACTTTCTTCCTTCCAGTTATCTTATTTTACAATTCACTTTTATATGTGTGTATGAGTGTTTTGCTCTGCATATATGCATGTGTACCATGTGCACACAGTGCCTGAGGATGGCAGATGAGGACATCCGATCCCCAGACCTGGACAGTTGTGAGCACCCATGTTGATACTGGGAATGGATCCTAGGTCTTCTGCAAGACAAGCAAGTACTCTTAATAACTGAATTATCTCTTGCCCACAACAAACATAGTTTTAAAAAAGATTGTTATTTTTTTACAGTTTGTTTTAAAGGCTTGGGCATGATGTTTTGAGGCATGTACTGATAGTAAAGTAGGTTACTATGGTAAAGCCAATCAACATATCCATCATCTGACATGACTACCCATTTTTGTATGTATATGATAAAAAACAGCTAAAGCCTAACATTTAGCAATAATCTTGATCATTAAGATATTGACTACATATTTGGTACTTTGTATCCCTTGACCTATACCTTCCCATTTTCTACTCCCATAAAACCATTGTTTTGTATCTCAATTATTATTTTTTAAAATCCCCATATAAAGCAAATTGCATGCTGTGCATTTCTTTGTGTCTGGCTTATTTCACTGAGTATGGTATCTTCCAACCACATAACAAGTAGCAGGGTTTAGTGTGTGTGTACATGTATGCATGCATATATTTATATGGCACTGTGGAGAAGCAGATATCATAGTGCACATGGGGAGGTCAGAAAACACTTTGCAGGAGTCAGTTCTCTACTTCCTACAATGTGAAGTCTGGGGATCAAACTCAGGTTATGATGCTTGGCAGTGAGTATCATCATTGCTCAATCATCTAGCTAGATTTATTTTATATTATTTTGTGAACAAATAATGTGTGTATGCACATGCATCTCTCTTTGTGTGTATATGTGTGTATGTACCTATGCACATGTATACATTTATGGTATGGGTATGCATGTACCATAGTTCAAGTGTGGAAGTCTTTGCCTTCCACTCTGTTTGATCTCTATGTTGATTTACTACTGTGTACACCAGGCTAGCTGGTTTGTTAACCTTTGGAGCTTCTCCTGTCTCACCCTTTCTCTTCATAAAAGCGCTGGGATTACAGATGTACAGTTCTGTGCCCAGTTCTGTGTGGGCTTTGGGGATTTGAACTAAGGCTCACATGCTTTGTGTGGCAAATGCTGTATCCATTGAGGCAGTTCCCCAAGTCTATCTCCCTTTATAATGTCTGAATAACATATACAAATACAGAGTGAGAAAGAGAGAAGGCAGTCTTTTTCTCTATTCTGACAGCTGTTGAGAATAGTGCTACAATTACCATAGGAGTCCAGATATGTTTACGAGATGGTGAATTTATTCATTTTTGGGTATATGCTCAGGAAAGCTATTGCTAGATTACATGATAGTAGTCTTATTTAGGGTTTTACTGCTGTGAACAGATACCATAACCAAGGCAACTCTTATAAGGACAACATTTGATTGGGGCTGGCTTACAGGTTCAGAGGTTCAGTCCATTATCATCAAGTCAGGAGCATGGCAACATCCAGGCAGACATGGTGCAGGCAGAGCTGAGAGTTTTACATCTTCATCTGAAGACTGCTAGCAGAATACTGGCTTCCAGGCAGCTAGGATGAGGGTCTTAAAGCCTGCACCTGCAGTGACACACCTACTCCAACAAGGCCACACCTCCTAATTGCTCCACTCCCTGGGTCAAACATATACAAACCATCACAATAGTTTTATTTTTCCCTTTTAATAGAATTTCCAGACTGTTTTCCATAGTAGCTTTATCAGTATACAGTAGCACCAATAGTACATAGAGTTCTCTCTTTTCTATACTGAGATGGTGACATGCCATCTAATAGTGGCCTTCTTGTTTCCTGGCTTCCACATGAGCTACAAGTTAAATAAACACACACACACACACACACACACACACACACACACACAAAAGATCTGAAGCTAGGGTTTATATAGGAGGGAGAGCATATGGCACTTTTCTTTTAGAGTTTGGGTCATTTCACTCAGTATACTTTTTCCCCCAGTTCCATCCATGTCTCAGAAATGTAAGCATTTCTTTTGAGAGCTCTCTGGTTAGTTTCATTCTTCAGTTTTAACTGGGTTGTTTGTTTCTTAGGTGTTTAGTTTTTGAATTCTTTGTATTTCTAGACACTAACTTTCTGTCAGATGTGTTACTGGTAAAGATAATTTTTTCCATTCTGTAAGCTGCCTCTTCAAGCACATGATGTAAGCACATTTTGCTGTATAGAAACATTTTGTTTGTTTCATGTAATCCCATTGGTCAATTGTTGGTCTTAGTGTCTGCTCTATCAGGGTGGTGTTTACCCAATCCTTTCCTGTGCCTATACATTGAAGGCTATTCCTTATTTTTGCCTTTCAGAGATGTGGGTTATCAGCTGTTATGCTGAGGCCTTTGATACACTACAGTTAAATTTTGTGTAGGATGAGAAGTATGGATTTATTTTTATTCTTCTACATGTAGCTATCCAGTTTGACCAACAACATTTGCTAAAGATGTTGCCTTTTCTCCAGTGTATGATTTTGGCATCTTTGCCAAAAATCAGCTGGTTGTGGAATACAGGATTATATCTGGGTCCTCAGTTTTATTCCACTGATCAGTGTGTATATTTTTGTGTCAGTATTGAAGAGGCCTCAGAACGAGCACAGAACACACTCAGATACCAAATTCTCAGCACAAAGATTTTATTATGAGCAAAGTGGGTGGGGCTGCCTTTGTATCAGACAAAGGCAGGCAGCAGACAGTTTTTGCAGGAGTGGGTTTTTAAGGAGAAGAGAGGATAAGTCTGTGATAGTATGAATTGGCAAATCCTGATTGGACCTGTTATCCAGTGTAGCCAAAGTATGAATTTTGATTGTTGGACCTTGGAATTTTAGTCATGCATAAGGAAGTGGCCAAGCAAGGGAATAGACCTTGGGGGCTAGCTTTAGGAATATAATATAACGATTTAGCAAGGGAAAGGGAAGGGAGGAGGGCAAGCCCTGCTGGCTGTTTGCCAGGCTGTTAGAGTCCTTCAAGTACCATGCTAGTTTTGTTACTACACCTTTGTGGTATAACTTGAAATCAAGGATAGTTATATACCAGCATTTTTTTTTTTTTTTGTATCGCTCAGGATTGTTTTGGCTAACTTGTATTTTACATGGTTCCATATGAATTCTCAGATCTATTTCGGTGTCTGTGAAAAATTGCATTGAAATTTAGATACAGATTGAAATGAATTGATAGTTGGTTTTGATAGGACAGACAATTTCACAATGTTAATCCAAACAACTCATGAAGACGGGAGGTTTCTTCCATCTTCTGGTATCTTCTTCAATTACATTTTTAGTGTCTTAAAGTTTTCATTGTACAAGTCTTGTACTCCCTTGGTTAAATTTATTCCAAGACATATTTTGGGGCTATTGTGAATAGGATAATTTCCCTAATTTTTTTCTAGGTATGCTTGTTGCTGGTGTATAGCAATGTTTTTCATCCTTCTTAATGCTAAGATACTTTAATACAGTTCCTCATGTTGTGGTGACCTCTAGCCATAAAGTTATTTCCTTGGTACTTCATATCTGTAATTTTGCTACTGTTATGAATCATAATGTAAATATCTCATATGCAGGATATTTGATATGTGATACCTAAAGGGATTGTGATCCACAGTTAAAAACCACTGGCATGTAGGAAGGGTTGTTTTGTGTGTGTGTGTGCGTGTGTGTGTGTGTTAATTATGTGTCCTGCTACCTTACTGAATGTGTTTATCAGTTGTGTGGGGTATCTGTATGGGTGGAATCATTAGGGACTTTGATATACAGTCATATCATCTACAAATAAATATACTTTGACTTCCTCAATTCCTGTTAACCCTTATTTATTTCTGTTGCCTTGTTACGGTAGCTAAGATTTCAAGCACTAATTGAATAGGAGTGGGCACTATGGAAATTCCTATCTTGTTCTTAGTTTTAATGGACATACATTCAGTTTGCAAGACAGTGATTTCATTTGGGCCTGCCTTAAGAAACAACTTGACATTTCTTTCCTGCAGTCTTGAGTACCCTTTCAGCATGTCTGGGATAAAGCTAACTTGATTGTGGTAGATGATGTCTTTTGATGTGTCTTTGAATTCAGTTTGTATTTACTGATAATTTTTGCACCAATATTTATCAAGAAGATTGGCCCATAGTTTTTGTTTTTAGTTAGGTTTTTTATTTTTTAATTTTTATTTATTTATTTATTTATTTTATTTACTTTATTTACTTTTCATATTAGAGCAATGCCACTAATTCAAAGTTTTGGTGCTTTCATTCTTCTATTCTGCTTTGTTTTTTCTTTAAAATCTCCTTGGCCTTTACTGAGTGTTACTCTTCTTCTACTCTGTCTTCCAGCTTTGATTGTCAGGATTTTCCCCCGTGATCTGTTCTATTAATGAGGCTTTCCATTCAGATTGTTATTTGACTCATTGAGTTTTTCACTTTTAGCCTCATTTTAGTTGGACTTTAGCAATTCTATTTCTTTGTTGAATTCGGTTTTCACATCTTGGTTGACTTCCTTCTTTCATTATCTTTTTTTGTTCTCTTGGAGTATATTTGTGTCTTCTATGAATTGTTTGAGCATATTTACAGTCACTCTTTTGAATTCTTTGGTAATTCTTCTTGGTCATTTTCATAAGGTGTCAATGTTATCAGCATACTAATTGTGGAGGAGACACATTTGTCTTGGTGTTTCATGTTGTTTCTGTTTCTGCTCTGGGACTTGTGCATCTGGAAGAGTTGATTTTCTTTTCTTTTCTTTTTTTTGTTCAGATTGCCAATTTTTTTCTTTTAGTGGAAGCATTACAATGTTCATGAGAGGACTAACTTTTAGTAAGGTTGAAATGCCCTGTTTCCTCTCTTACATGCCCAGTTTTTCATACCTACAATGAGACTTTCACTTAAGACTTTAATCTGTCAAAATACAATTAGAGCATAATTATGCCAATTTGTACCAGTGAGGTACAAGAGAGTCCTAATACCCAGTCCATCATTTTGTTGACTAACCAGAACCTATGTCATCTATCCTAACTAAAACACTTAGTTTTGAACCTGGCTTTTTTCTTGGCTTTAGAATGAATGTCAGCTGAAAACCATCCACTCAGATCTTTTCTCTCAAAGTAAATAGCCAGGATTGGCTATGAGACTGTAGGTCTTTAACCCCGTCAGAAATCCAGAATGACTGAGTTAACTGAAATTATGGGAAGCACTAAGCATAGCTTCAAAAACTTAGCCAATTTATAGATACCTCTGAACACCTGGACACTCCCTATACTACAAAATGTTGGAGCATCTGTTCTTCCGCCTTCTGGCCCAGGATCATCTGACAGACCTGGTGATGCAGAATTATTAAGGGCTGATTACTCTGTCTAGGCAGATATAATCAGTCGACTATTCTGCAAGTGTGTCCTTTTCTGGACAGTAATTTGTCTGTAGATGGAAAGAGGCAATTCTTGCCTAGTGGCTGTCTCACTACAACTGGAGTAACTCCAAAGATGCTCAATTTCTTCTTAGAATACAAGACAGGAAGTTGTCAGGAGCAGACAGGTCTCTAATCAAAATGAACATTAATATAGAAATGTTTGTAACATCAATTCTATGGACTTCTGATGTTTTGAAAACCAACTATCCATGTAAGGTAACCTGGACTGTTGTCTGTTAACTCCTCTCAGCTATTTCTAAATAAAATATAGAAAACACCCCAACAATAAACCCAAAGCCATGAATTTGCTACAGTCCCTTAACTCACAGGCTAACCATCTCAAATCAGTTAAAAAAGTTAAAGAAGGACTGGGTCTAAGCCTTGTATTCCTAAATGTGTTATACAGGCACAATGCCCATGAGAGTATCAATATTAATCTCACTTTTATATCAATAAGAAGCTCATACCAATGAAAACCTTAAATTTGAAATCAAAGTAAATTTTGTGCCATTTAAGAAACTATAACTTCATCTTGATAATAATTATACAGATTTCTACCAATAGGTTATGGCTATGCAATAAATCCTAGCTAATCCTCCCTGTTCCAACAAACCACTACTTTTCCCTAGAAAGACAGCCCAATATTAACCACTTTAGCCCCCAAGCCCAGGGAATAGGGGCGCTGACTCTTCTTTAACTTCTTCAAGCTGGTTAAGGGTGTTGAGATATTAGAAGAGGGGTGGGGGGAAGAGTAAATTGATAAGCCTCTGACGCTGTGTCTTCACTGCATTCAGATGGAATTCCAGGACATCGGAGATTTGAGCAGGTCTGGTCAGTTTGCTTGATGAGTAGGAGAGGAGAAGATGTAGCAGAGGAGAAGCTAGGTGATGAGAGAGAGAGAGAGAGAGGAGAGAGAGAGAGAGAGAGAGAGAGAGAGAAAGAAAGAGAGGGGGGGCATGAAGGCAGATGTTCACATATCTCTACCAGTCAAAGATAGTTTATATATCTAGGTTGGGTATTGGGTTACACTTCTGATTGAGCATTACGAAACTTATAAAGCCTTTGATTAACATTAAAAAATTGTATAAAGCAAAGAGGAAAAGGGGGCATGGGATAGGGGTTTTCTAGGGAGGGGAAATGGGGAAAAGGGATGACATCTGAAATGTAAATAAAATATCCAATAAAAAAATTAAAGATAAAACTGCTTTGTTTAACTGCACAAAGTAACTGTGTGCATATGTGCATAAGTGCAGGTGCAGGTGTTTGCAGAAGCCAGAAATTGAAGTTCCTGTTGTTACAGGTGATTGTGAGTTAACCAGACCAGGGTTCTGGGATGAAAACCCTGGACCTCTATCTTAAAAGCTGAGCTGTTTCTCCAATCCTCAAAATAACTTTTTAACAGGTATTGTATTTAAAGAAAAATGACTTGTAAATATATGGCATCCTCAGTTAAGTAATGAGCGCTCAAATTAAAAGTACCTTATCTGTGAAAAAAAAAAGACTTTAACCTGACTTTTCTCTGTTTCAGTATATAATTTATTTCTCATGAAAACTTAATGTCTTTGTAATATTTTGTATCATTGTTTGAATTTACACATTAAGCATTTAAAAACTGTTAGGAATGTTTTTGCTTTGGTGTGAATTGCATGTTTACATGCTCATTATGTGCTCTTAGGGTGGTTCAAACAATTAGGCATTTCTGTTTCACAATAACATGTGGTCTGGAATTATTCCTCACTTATAATCTTACCACTCAATCGCATATAATTCACTTTGTCTCTGTTAGATAGAAATGTTTATTCTTATTCAAGCTTTGAAACTGACCACATGTTTCACAGCAATTAGGTCACATGTAAGCTATTAGGCTTTGAGTTACAAGGGACAAATGCTGAGTAAAGCATTATCACTGATCTCAATTGCTTGGCTTCCTTCCTTCCTTCCTTCCTTCCTTCCTTTCATTCCATTCCTTTCATTTTGTTCTTTCATTCTTTCTTTCTGTTCTCAAGCCCATGAAAAAGAGAACCAGAGTCAAAGAAAGCAGATTGACAAATTTGAAAGTGCTTCAAGAAACATATAAAAGCAGTATGTAGGCACTAGAGATATTGATCAATCAGTAAAATTCTTTCCCCATAAACATGAAGGTCTGACTTTAAACCATACCCTTGGAAAAAAGGCTGGTGCAGTGGTGTGTGCCTGTAATGCTAGCACTGGGGAAGCAGAGTCAGGAACATCCTTGGGGCTTGCTGGGAAGCCAACCAGTCTAGCCAAATAACTAAGCTCCAGGTTCAGCAAGAGACTCTGTCTCAAAAAATGAAGTCAAGAGTTATTGAGGCAAAATGATTAACAAAAGTAGCTGTCTCAACTTCTTGTGTCAAAGCAATTACAGAAACAGTGGTACTAGCAATTAATGTAATTAAAGCTGTTATACCAGCAATAATCAAGCACACTACCCTCTTGCTTCTGCTTAAAGCCTGACTCATTTCTTCCAGTATTTGCAAGCTTTTTTTCAGAATACCAAGATTCTGTAATATTCAGGGCAATAAAACAAAAGCTGGTTGATAGACCTCCATAACAGACATGCCAGGTTTCAGCACACTAACACAATTAGAAGGTGTACAATCATTGCAACTGACATTAAATACTGTAGAAGAAACAAAAGTAATTTTAACTTGACAATTAAAAAAGCCTTAACACATGTACTAACACTTATTTGAAATCCAGATCCTGTCCCAACTATCTCTTGCTAACATAACATCATAGAGAACTGCAAGAAGGCATTCTTATCAGAACGACCTAAGACAGGCTCAGTCTTGTTTATGAAATAAAAAAAAATGGGGAGAGGCAGAGAGTCTTTGGGGCTGCTTGGCAAGAATCTGACATGGGCCAAGGACAAGGAAATGGGCTGCTTGGCAGGAATATGACCTTGGTCAAAGACAAGGAAGTAGGCTTCAGACATGAAAATGTCTGGGCTAGGACAGGGAAGTTGCCTCAGATATTTTGCTCATCCTGATAAGCCCTTAGAAACAGTGATCATGCTTTCTGCGCTACCCGGGGACGGGTCCATACAGCATTGTTCTTGGTTCCCATCATAACTTAAAAGGGAAACTCACACAATGTCGGGAGCCCTTGATGTCCTTCAGATGAAGGAAGAAGATGTCCTCAAATTCCTTTCTGCAGGAACCCACTTAGGTGGCACCAACCTTGACTTTCAGATGGAGCAGTACATCTACAAGAGGAAAAGTGAAGGTATCTACATCATAAATCTGAAGAGGACCTGGGAGAAGCTGTTGCTCGCAGCTGGAGCCATTGTTGCCATTGAGAATGCTGCTGAGACAGCGTCATCTCCTCCAGGAAGACTGGCCGGTGAGCTGTGCTGAAGTTTGCTGCTGCCACAAAAGCCACTATAATTGCTGGCCGCTTTACACCTGGGACCTTCACTAACCAGATCCAAGCAGCCTTCAGGGAGCCACGGCTTCTAGTGGTGACTGATCCCAGGGCTGACCACAAGGCCCTCACAGAAGCCTCTTATGTCAACCTGCCCACCATTGCTCTGTGTAACACAGATTCTCCCCTGTGCTATGTGGACATTGCCATCCCATGCAACAACAAGGGAGCTCATTCAGTGGGTCTGATGTGGTGGATGCTGGCTAGGGAAGTACTCCGCATGTGAGGTACTATCTCCCGTGAGCACCCATGGGAGGTTATGCCTGATCTTTACTTCTACAGAGACTCAGAGGAGATTGAGAAAGAGGAACAGGCTGCTGCTGAGAAGGCTGTGACCAAGGAGGAATTCCAGGGTGAATGGACCGTGCCAGCTCCTGAGTTCACTGCTGCTCAGCCTGAGGTGGCTGACTGGTCTGAGGGTGTGCAGGTACCCTTTGTGCCCATCCAATAGTTCCCCCACGGAAAACGAGTGCGCAGACAGCCACTGAGGACTGGTCAGCAGCTCCCACAGCTCAGGCCACCGAGTGGGTTGGAGCCACCACTGAGTGGTCCTGAGCTGCTCTGCAGACACCTGAGCAAAGGGAAAAAGGTGGAAGGAAAATAAAGTCCCCAAAAGCTGAAAGAAAAAGAAAAGAAACAGTGATCATGGGAGTGTTAGTGGAATTTTGTTTCTTGCCTTGCTTGTTCTTTGACTATTTGTCTTTATTATCTTGCTTGTTCCTTGACTATGCATCTATTGTATTGCTAGTTCCTCAACCCAGAACAGACCCTAATACATGCATGCAATTAAAATGGTATAAAAGCAAAAAGAAGGAGGGGAGATGGGATGGGGGGGTTCTAGGGAGGGGAAATGGAGAAAGGGGATGGCATCTGAAATGTAAATGAATAAAATATCCAATAATAAAAAAAGAAGTAAAAAAAGAAAAAAAGAGTTATTGAGGAATGAGTTTGAGGTTTGATGCAATTTTTACCCTCCCACACCTGCACACATATATACACTTGTACCTGCAAACGCATGTGCATACTCACAGAGACATATACACAGAAAGAAACAAAAGCAGCATACAGTTTTAATTTTGTGGTCAAGGCAAGTCAGAGTTTTTAAGTATCTACTGAGTTTGTGAATTACGGTGGAGAGATACTCTGTCAGAAGTCAGGAAAGGGACCTAAGACAGGTTCAGTCTTGTTCATGAAATAAAAAAGGGGAAGAGGTGGAGAGAGCCTTTAGGGCTGCTTGGCAAGAATCTGACATGGGCTAAGAACAAGGAAATGACCTGTTTGGCAGGAATATGACATTGGTCAAGGACAAGGAAGTGGGCTTCAGGCAGGAATCTGACATAAGGCTAAAATAAAGAAGTAATTTCAGGCAGGAATCTAAATTTTAGGCAAGAACAAGGAAGTAGGCTTCAGACATGAAAATGACCTTGGGCTAGGACAGGGAAGTTGGCTCTGATATTTTGGTCATCCTGATAAACCCTTAGAAACACTGTTCACCGGAGTGTTCTCGTAATCGGGTTTAATGCCTTGCTTGTTCTTTGACTTATTTGTGTTTATTGTCTTGCTTGTTCCTTGACTATTTACATCTGTTGTATTTCTAGTCCTTCAATCTAGAACTGATCTGAATACTTGCATGTAATTCAAATGGTATAAAAGCAAAAAGGAGGAGGGGGATGGAATGGGGGTTCTAGGGAGGGGAAATGGGGAAAGGCGATGACATCTGAAATGTAAATAAATAGCTCTTGCTTTGTTTAAATGTATTTAGTTGTGATAACACTGAAGATCTACAGTCTTGGCAAATTTCAATAATATATAACAATGTCATGAACTGTAGTCCTCATGCTATGTTTACATTAATAAACAGATTAATATTAAATGAACTTTGTTCCCTTTGATGCATTTCTCTACATTTTTCTCACCCCATCATTCATGGTGTTCTACAAAGAAATATGGAGTTTGAAAAGTTAAAAAGATTAAAGGATGAGTCATTATTCCACTGAAAATGCCCAGAGTCCTATTACTTGAATCAAGCTATCAGGATACCAGAGAATTGTAACAGGTTTCCAAATTAGGTTTCCAAATTCTAACTCTGTTTTTCTTCAGTTGCCCAACTTCATATCCAGTCATCTTTGGTGATTTTTTTAAACTTAAGATTATATTTTAAGTTTTTGGTAATGAAGGTAACATTTTTGTTGGGGATGAACTAGTAAGCTCAGAGTGAGGATAGGGACTGAAGTTCATGACTGATTATTATTTTCAAAGAACAAATTTTAGTTGATCAATTTCTATTGAGACAGATCTTTAAGGTGAAGCGTTAAGGATATCCATCTTGGTCACTGTCCTAATTCAATAATTTTATTGCTGATTAAAATGAGGATGTTGATAATGAGATTAAATACATAGCTACTAAAAATGGGGGCAGGAGTAATACACTTAAAGATACAAAAATCATTTTGTGTTTGACGTGGACTTTTAGTGTGCTTGAATTGTATACATGGTAAGAGAAGGCAGAATGATAAGTTCTTTACCTACTTCTGTTGTTTATTCATTAGTACTTAGTACTTTACTTCCAGGGCAGTTAAGCAGTTAGATAAAATAATGTCTTGGTAATAAAACTATCTCCAACCCCCCATCTGTCTGTCTGTCTCTCTGTCCCTCTCTCTGTGTCTCTTCTCTCTTTCTCTTTGTGTGTGTATGTGGTGTGTGTGTGTGTGTGTGTGTGTGTGCGTGCGCGCGCATGTGTGTGTTCTTTGTCAAGCTTATTCAGATATGAGGTTATTTCACCAGGTATATTTTAGAGAGTCATGCAGTTAGAGTTTATGTGAGAGTTAGTATGAGTCATTACATGTTTGTAATTAGATTTTTGGAAGATAATTTCGGGCTGTTCAATGATGTGGGGGGAAAACACTTGCAGTGCCAGATAATGGCATTATTTAATAAAAAAAAAAACCAAATTTCTAACCATGAAAGTTTAGCTTATTATGTGTAAGGCACTGTGATGAGCTATAGAAAGCAAAAGTTTGTTGGGAGCCGACTTTAGTAGAAAGCGGCTAGATCAACTTTGCAGCCATCTGGAACCATATACCCTGATGAAAGACTTGGTTGTCAAAAGCCTATAACAGCTGAAGCACACTCTGATAAATATATTGTTTATCCCACATAGCTTGTTTTGCTGTTTAGTGACCTCAGCTGTATGGTGCACGTGGTAAAATGTTTTCACCTGTGTTCTCCTGCTTGTGTATATAAATACCTCAGCCTTCCCTTCAATAAGAGAGACATGAGAAAATAGAAGAGAGACTGAATCACACCCTGTCTTGTCTCCATTCTTCGCGTCTCTTGTCCCAAGAGCCCCACTCTCTCTCTCTTGATCAGAGCACTTAGCCCCAAAAGTGTTGAGGAAAAGTGTTGAGGCATAGTGTGGGCCTCAACAAAAGTTCTTTTGGGGGGGAACCCCAACCTTGTGTGGAAGAATGATCAAGTATTTGTGCACAATATTTTATGCTACATGGCGATGTTTGATAGGGGTAAACATGAGTCTTTGAAAATACAGCAGCAACATATGGTTGTTGAATGTTGTTTTTATTTTGGATGGTCCTTTTAAAAGATATAGGTACTTGCTATCAATCTATCAATTACACCTGAACTACTGAGGACTTCTGGTAAGACTTTAGTTTTGGAGAAACAATAGTGTTTCTCTCTCTCTCTCTCTCTCTCTCTCTCTCTCTCTCTCTCTCTCTCCCTCCCTCCCTCCCTCCCTCCCTCCCTCCTCCTTTTCTTGCCATGTTAAACCCTTGTAATTCTTATGTAAGACTGCATAGGAAAATTTGATCTCTTTTCAGGCTCATCAGGCCTAATGCAAGGTTTAATATTAGAGAGGGTTTTTTAGATGTGTGATACAGAGGATTGAACCTAAGGGCTCATCTGTGCTAACAAAATGTTCTACTACTGAGTTATAGCCCCAGTTTAATTAATTTCATTTTTCAGTGTGTATCCTTTCAAATGAAATGGGAGCCCTCTACTGTTCTGCACCACCAGTTGCTCTCTTCTGCTAATCAAGGAATGAAAAATGAGAATATGCTTTGGCTTTAGCACAGGGAAAAAGAGCAGGTGCCAGAACTCAGATATTGAAATAGACTAGGGGTCTGTTTACTGGTCTATCATTCTCTAGTGGCAGATCATCAAGGACAAACATGTCAGCTGTGATCTGCTAGCTGCCAATAGCTCCTTTTCCACCTGTTTATGTGATAATCCTGGTTAGGTGTGGGTTTGCAGTGCCATAGGTATCATAATGTCAGGGCAAGTCCTCACTGATTGTTAACATTTTTACTATAGCAACTGTTGGATTTTCTGCAAAATGATGATCATCCATAAATTAAGTAGCAGTGTCTTTTAAGAAAGTACAGGGTATGATCTAAGCAGAGAGTGATTCTGGAATCCCTCAGTGGTTCCCAAGCTTGTGATGCAGTTTCAGTGTTTCAGATTTCTATGATCTCTCATATTTGTCACCAGAGGCCACTTTGCCTTAAGTTCTTGCAGTCTCACTTTTTAAAAACATCATTTATTTGGGGCTGAAGAGATGGTTCAGAGGTTAAAAAAATGGCTGCTTTTGCAGAGGACCCAGGTTTGGTTGCCAGCACCCTCACTGAAGGCTAACAACCTACATGTGTTGTTCCAGGGAAACAAGACGCTCTATTCTGGCCTTCATGGGCATTGTACACACATGGGGCACGGCCACATACATGCAAGCAAAATATTCATAACAAAATTTAAATGATTTATTTTTCCTTTTTCTGTATGTGAATGTGCCTGTGAACACAGGTGGCCAGGGATGGCAGAAGATGTTATAGAGCCCCTGGAACTAGAGTTACAGGCAGTTATGACATGCCAATATGAATGCTAAGAATAAAACTCCCTTCCAAAGCAATATGTGCTCTCAGCTGTTGAGCTGTCTTTCTGACTCCTGCAGTTCCACACGTGAACCTTTTTTAAAAATTCTACTGCAGCAAAGAGTCCACAAATGTATTACTTCGACTTATTGGTATTGCTGAGTACTTAGCTCAGAGTGCACAGCTGTGTTTTTATTTATTTTTGTTAAGTGTTCTGTGAAGGTGGATGACAAGCAGAGATACAAGTTAATATTGTTAAGCTCCATTGCAGGGCTGGGATTATTTGAAATTTGCTTTTACTTGAATATTCAGTATGAAAAACCTTTGCCTCCAGACTAAAATGCCTGAACCCCACTGAAAATGCAGTGACGTTGTCTGTATCCCTCCAAGCTTCTCTTCACTCTTCTTCTCTCTCCCTTCTTTCTTCTTTCCTTTTCTCTCCTGCTATCTCCTGTGTTATCTGTTTCTCTTTTTCTCTTTGTCTGTCTGTCCCTCCCTCCCTTCCCCTCCTCTCTTACACACACACACACACACACACACACACACACACACACACACACTCATAGTGAAAATTTCACAAAAAATGAAAGAAAAACTCTTTGCATTGTTTGCATAAATTTATGGAATCACAGAAAAGTTGTTAATTTTAGGGTATTATAACCTTAAGATCCGGACTTGCCCTTGAAGTTCAATTTTTATTCCCTGCACATGTGTATGTTTATTTACTTATAACCTGCCTTCTTTCAAAACTCCAGGCTTTAATTGTTCAAAAGTTCAGGTGGTGTTCTGGTTGATGAATACTGCATTCCTCATATCTACAACAAAAAGTTGCTACAAAATATAGAAGCATCAACTTTTCCACATTACACACACACACACACACACACACACACACACACTATTAAGAGTGATGATTCAGACATTTCCTGTAAAATCTGTTTTAACAAATTCATTGGCAGAGCCATTAGATGAACAGCTTATCCGTGGCTTAACAGTGAAATGCAGCCCAGAGAACAAGAACTATAAACAGAAAGTTTGCTCTGATTCTGTTTACCTACACCAACCCCTTGTGGAGTGTATTTGGTGTGATTTTTCATCATCATGTAAGTATGACATCTATTTGTGAATATGTCTAATTAGAAGCGTTAGGCATGTCTATAATCTCAACAAATATGTATGTAAGCTTGAATAAGAAGAAAAAATGTAGCCAAATTACCAGCAGATGTGAACATAGTGTTTGTTTTTGCCTTAAATTGTTGTGCCCAGTGTATGTATTAAGTACCTAACTTTTACTGTGTATTACTGTTTATTAGCAGATTTTTGTATGCATGTACATATGCACATCTCCTCTGTGTTCTTCCTACTAGATTTTGAACTGATGGAGGGCAGGCTACTACATCTGTATTAAATAATTCTATATTTGGTGTGATAATAGTACAAATTAGAGGCTGTCTTGCTGAATTAGGAAATGAAACTAATCCCACCACTGCTGGTAGTAGTTTCCATTTTCAGTTTCACTAGTCTGACTTCATAAAAGATTAATTTAGCCTTTACCAATAATAATGATAACAAATAAGCACTTTATATGTTGTAAGCACCCATAATGAAGCTGGGCAATGTAAGCAGAGCCCATTCATCAACTCCAGATTTCAGGTTGCTTTAAGAAAGGGGCATTTACTTTTCTCTTTTAAAATCGTTAATGAAACATGACTGCTATAAAAATAATCGTATTTAATATGATGAATTTGAGCATGTGAACACATCCACAGAGCTCTGACCACACTCACTGTGGCAAGCACATTCAGATTGCTTTTGATAGAAATCAGAGAGCATGGTTCCACTTCTATGTGGTTGGGAGTTGTTGGGTTTCACATCCTTCTGAGAAGATATGACTTGGCATTTGTATGTACTCTCTCATGCAAGGGTCTTTGAAGTGGCATTTCCTGGCTCAGATAAGGAGATATGGCCATCTACAGAATTCTAAACAGCACTTTTCTGACTCAGTTTCCTGCTCTAGCCCTCTTTAAGAAACATTCATGAAAGAGGCCCCTTTCTCATCAACAAACAGATAAAATGTGATAACTTTAGCCCTTCTGTGTATTGATGATGTGGGAGAATCTTAGAGTTCAGTCCCTTTCTCTCTTTTCTTTTCTCCTATTTTAAGATGATTGGAGTAAGACTTGTTTAAAAGCGAGTAAATCAGACCCTAACCTGAACATGGTCCTTTGTGATACAAAATCATTTTGAACAAAATGACAAGTTAAAGATATTTTCTTGAGAGTTTATTTGCCTTTCATTATTTATCTTCCTTCTTTCAGCATTTCTTATTGTGCCTAGTGCCTTTCCTTTACTCCATTTGTAAACACCTTGAAACCATGTCTTTTAATATGTCTGTGCCAATCATGTAACAGCTTTTTCCCTTCCTCCCACTTTAAAAAAAAATGAAATATAGCACAGTTACATCATTTCTTTCTTCTTTTTCTCCTCTCCAAACCCTTCCATATGCCTCTACCATTCTCTTTCAAATTTGTGGCTTCTTTTTTCATTAATTGTTATTGTTTGCATATATGTATACCAGAATTACTAAAGTGAAACTCTTGTTTTACTGGGACAATTGATGCTGGTTAGCTGGAGCTGAGAAAGTGTCATTTATTAAGAAGAGACCAGCATCATTGAAGTGAAATCTTCTGCCAAGTGTTTCCTCTGAGCGGACACACAAGCTGTGTTCCAGAGGTGGCAAAGGTTGTACCTCACACTGGCAGCCAAACATGGTCAGCTGTGCTAGGTTTTAGGGCATGAAGGGGTCATGGGGAGCAGCTGAAGCTTGACAGTGTGAGTGGGCAGGGGAAGACATTGGTGAAGGTGAAACTAGAGTAGCAGCAAGAGCCCAGATTGAAGGGGTCATGAGACAGTTGAGACTCAGCACCATGAAAAGAGCCCAGAAGAGGGTATTGGTGAAAGTGTAGCCTGGGTGCAGAAGGCTACAGCATTTTGGTGATTCAAATGCCATGGGATGACTGACAAGAACTTCAGTAGCTATGGAGTAGATCTGCCCTGAGCTTAGGAAAATTGTGTGGATCCCAGATGATTGTGAGAAGAGTCCCAGATATTGGACACTGAGTGATTTATAAAATTGGAGTTTGGTGTTTACTTTGATCTGAATGTGACTGTGATCTGGGTCTTCACTCTTGAAATAAGGAAGTATTTAAATTATTTTGATTTTATAGAAGTCCACAGTTGAGAGACTTTTGGTTTTAAAAAAGACTTAGAACTTTTCTTTATTTTTTTCTTTTATTAATTATTTATTTACATTTTAAATGTTCAAATGTTCCACTTCCTGGTATCCCCCTCCAGGAGCCCCCCACTACCCTTCCCCCTTGGCCTCTAAAAGGGTGCTTCCCTCACCCACTCCCAACTCACCCCTCTAACATCAAACCTCCACAGGACCAAGCACATCTCCTCCCACTGAGGCAAGACAGAGCAGTCTTTTGCTACATATGTAGTAGGGGCTATGGACTAGCCCATGTATGCTCCTTAGCTGGTGGCTCAGTCTCTGGGAGCTCTGAGGCATCCAGTTAGTTGATGTTGTTCTTCTTTCTATGGGGTTGCAATCCCCTTCAGCTCCTTCAGTTCTTTCCCTAGCTCTTCCATTGGGGTCCCCGGGATCAGCCCCATGGTCGGCTGTGAGTGTCTGCATCTGTCTCAGTCAGGTACTGGCAGGTCCTCTCAAGGGACAGCTATTCCAGCCTCCTGTCAGCAAGCACTTCTTGGCATCAGCAATAGTGTTGGGGTTTGGTGTTTGCAGATCGGATGGATCCCTAGGTGGGCAGTCTCTGGGTGGCCTTTCCTTCAGTTTCTGCTCCATTTTTTTTTTTTTTTTTTTTTTTTTTTTTTTTTGGTCGCTGTATTACCTTAGACAGGAACAATTCTGGGTCAAATATTTTGAGATGGGTGGGTGGCTCATTCCTCAACTGGGGGGCCATGTCTATCTACTGGGGGTGGTCTCTTTAGGTTCCATCTTCCCACTGTTGAGCATTTCGGCTAATGTCTTTGCCATTGAGTCCTGGGAGCCTCGCAAACACCTGGTGTCTGGGACTTTCTAGTTGTTACTCCATTCCCCACCCCCACTGCTGCAATATTTCTATTCATTCTCCTGGCCCTCTGTGCTTCTCTCCTGTCTCTGCCTATATCTGATCCTTCCCCCTTTCCCACCCAGGTCACTCCCTCTCTCTGCCTCCAATGATTATTTTGTTTCCCCTTCTAAGTGACATTGAAGAATCCACACTTGGGCCTTTCTTCTTGTTAAGCTCCATGTGGTTTGTGGGTTTGTATGATGGGTATTCTGAACTTTGGGGCTAATATCCACTTATCAGTGAGTTCATAACATGTATTTCCTTTTGGGTCTGGGTTACCTCACTTAGATGATATTTTCTAGTTCCATTCATTTGCCTGCAAAATTTGTGAAGTCATCATTTTTAATAGCTGAGTAGTAATCCATTGTGTAAATGAAGCACATTTTCTGTATCCATTCTTTGGTTGAGGGACATCTGGGTTGTTTCCAGGTTCTGGCTATTATAAATAAGGCTGTTATATAGTGGAACATGTGTCCTTGTAATATATTGGAGCTTCTTTTGGGTATATGTCCAGGTGGATTTTTTTAAGAGACTGAATTTTTTTAATGTTTAAATTTCTAAGACTGTGGGACTTTCTAAGTTTGTACAATGTATACTGTGATGTTTATATTAATGTGTGATCTTTGTAATGGACAAGAAAGAAAAGTTTGTGTTTATAGCATACAGCCTTTTTATCAGTATGACCCCCAACCATAAAATTGTTGCTACTTCATAACTGCAATTTTGCAATTGTTATGAATGTAATGTAAATATCTGATATGCAAGATATTTGATATGGGACCCCTGTAAAGACCCCTGATATGACTGACTGGTTGAGAACCATTGCTTCACAGGGCTGTGTTTGTGTGTCAAGTTGACAAGGCATCCATTGTGCTGGATAGTTTTATGTCATCTTGATACAAGCTAATGTCATCTGAGAGGAGGAGACCTCAAATAAGAAATGCCTCCATAAGATCTGGCAGTAAGCCTGTAAGACATTTTCTTAATTATTGATTGATGGGAGAGGATCCATTCCATTGTGGGTAGTTCTATCCCTGGCTTGGTTGTCCTGAGTTCTATAAGAAATCAGGCTGAGAAAACAATGAGAAATAAGACTGTAAGCAGCATCCCTTCATGGCCTCTGCATCAGTTTCTGCCTGCAGGTTCCTGCCCTGTTTGAGTCCTGTCACGACTTCCTTTGATGAACAGTGATTTGAAAGCATAGGCCATATAAATCATTCTTTCTCCAGTTGCTTTCATCATGCTGTTTCATCCTAGCAATGAAAATCCTAACTAGAACATGTTATCAATGTAATAATTTCTTTATGAGATTCATTATGCCACTATTGTTTTAATACCTGCCTCACTCAAGGCTCTTTGTTAATGTCAATATGTTAGATATGATAGAAGGGATAGAAGAGATTTCAGATGAATCAGGAGAGTGTTCTAGGTATGATACTTTAAAATTAAAACATACCAATATGAAGAATTACTTAGAGGCTGGGGAAGAAACAGCTGTTAACTTTAATTAGTATTTCTGTGCAAAGGAGGAGAGGACACTCAGGTATCACATTTTCTTTCATTCTCTTAATTTCACTTAGAAATTATAAGTGTAATAGTTTCTTCTCATTTCTAGTGCATTAATAAAAAATAATCCCATTTTCCCTACTAGATGTATACTCCAATATTTTTTCTTTGATTCTGATATATGAATCTATCTGTGCAGGGCAAGTTCTTCTAATTCTTTGGTTAATCTAGGTGATCAGAAAGAAAGATCAACATTAATAGAGACATCAGTTTAAATGTAGAAAGCTTTCAAATGGATGAAAGACTGTTTTGTTTTAGAAAAGATCTTTCTAACACAGCTCTGGCTGTCCTGGAACTCATTATATAGACCAGGCTGGCCTTAAACTCAAAGATCTGCCTCCTGAGTGCTGGGATTAAAGTTGTGGGCCATCACAACTGGCACTGGAAAAAAAGATTATTTTGTCTTTGCCATTAATTGCCACCAAAAGTAAGATACCTTTTAAATGGCTGTGTGAAATCATGTGAAACTGGGCTTAACCATGGGACTGATATTAACAATATCAAATTCCTTGCACAAACTATAGTTTCAAGTGCTTTTCATTGTTTTGCATGCAATCTCACATCATTTTTCTTCTCTACCTTACTCCAGGGATCCTGTCCAACTTCACATTTTAAAAAATCGAGACCATATGAAAGACCTCTGCCGGTACCTGGTGTTGAAATACATCCAGTATCTAGTCCTACCTTCTCCAAACATCATCATCTCTCTCCTGGGATCTTTTGCCAGTCTATATGTTTTGCTGATATTAACATTTCCTTTGGTTTCCAGAAAATCCACTGTGGTGTTTATTGGTAGCATAGCCCAGGCAGACATCTTAGTTGGCTGTAGCATGTTTTCTACCATCTCGGCAGGCATGATAAGGAATGAGCCACCATCAGCTTCTTTTCAATCAGCCTTGAAGCAGAACTTCCAAATTGCAAATATACATGCCAGTTCCCTTTTACTCAACTGTGTTACCCTTGAGGCTTTTCTGATTACTTTTCTTCCAGTAGAGACACGCCACATAAGGAATGTTAGATGTGCCAGAGTCGCTTCTAAAATCATCTGGGCTGTTGTAATTACTGAGTGTTTCCTTTATCAGCTCGAATGTGTCAAAGGCTTTAATATCTCCTATCTTGGCATTCATAGGCAAATTCAGCTATTGATGAATTTCTTTCATGAGGCCACAGCGCTACTGAAATTTTTTATTTACCCCATTGGAGTTCTTTTAAGGATCTTCAATGTATATCTTTTTTATAAAATGTATTTCTGAGATGATTATAGTTAGTTTCTCAGGACTGTGAGATATAGTGGACTAGTTGTTTTGTCAAACATATTTATGTCATATGTCATATTGATTGTGCTGTGGAGACATTTTATATCTGTGATTAACTTTTACTTTGTTAATATTAAGAAAAATATTAACAACAGTAGTGTACATGGCCTCATCTAAACAGCTAAAGACCTTGAGAGCAAAAAAGCAGACTTTCCAGAGAACAAATATTGTCTGAAGACTGCTCACTTGAATTTCCAAGTTGTTGTCCACACTGTACATTTCAGTGTAATGACTACAGCACCTGTGTTTCTGATGTTCCAGCCTGGTGGTCCACCCCACAGAATTTGAACTCTCCAGCTCAGAAAAATCATGTGAGACAGTTACAAGAAAGAGAAAATACAACCTTCTCAGTCTATATAATATTACTTGTATGTATATATGATTTCGGGACTGACCACTTGGTATTGGATACCTAATTGGTGTGCTCTTCCCTGAGGAAGACTATTTCTCCTGCCCCCAGCATTCCTTAGTTGCCTATAGTTCATTGTCTGAAATTGGGGTCCCATGAGATTTTCTTCATCTCTGTTAGCATGCCTATTATGGCCATCCTTGTTCAGGTCATGTTTAGATAGCCATGTTGGTGAGGCTTCATGGATGAAGTTTCTGACATTACCAGGAGATACAATATTATAGCAAACTTTCTTATCTCCTGGCTCTTAGAATCTTTCAATCTTCTCCTCTGCAATTGCAACTGATGAAAAAAGGGATGTATGGGAGAGACTGGAGAGAGAGAAAAGGGGAAAATTACTGTAATTGTATTATAATTTCAAAAATAAAGAATGTCATATTCTATATGTCTTGTTTATTTTTATTTTTAATTTTGGAGAACCTTGATCAATGTTGATTTTTGCTACTGGGGATCATTCCGGAGAAATGTAATCTTTCAAATTCTCTGAATTAGTTTTGAAAATTTTTGAAGTTTCTTCTCTAATGTGACTAGGTTTAAGAGCATTGATTTCTAGTAGTAAAAGAGTTCTTATAGTACATAGTGTGATATGTGGGAAGAGGTGCAAAACAACACTATTGACTACACTCAAATTTCCTGAACACACACACACACACACACACACACACACACACACACACACGAGAGAGAGAGAGAGAGAGAGAGAGAGAGAGAGAGAGAGAGAGAGAGAGAGAGAAACTGGTTTTGAACTCACTATGTAGCTGACACTGGCATTTGACTCCTGATCTTCCTGATTCTACCTCCCAAGTGCTGAGATGACAGGTATGCACTATTACACCTGGATGGGCACCCTAGAACATTCTTATAAAACTGTGAGCTTGCAGAGATTGAGCAATTGCTCCTAATTTTGCCAAGTGGAAAAAGAAAGGCCTGAATAAATGACTTTTAATTCCAAGTTCAAGTACTGCATTAATGACTTGAAAACACCCAAATCTTCCCTGAAAGACTCTTATCTTTAGTGGTCAAGCTGACATGATGAAAAACCAAATATAAATGCTGTTCTTTGAGCAAGTTTCAACTTAACTAGAACTCTTAATCTTCAAGGATGTCTGCAGTTAAGTGAAGATATAACTGCAAAGGAAGGGGTTATTCACATTTGACATGGGGATAAATGGTTGCATGCTAATAAATTTGAGGACACCAAACCCCTAATATTAGCAAAGTCTCTTTTTCTCAGTAGCCTCATCAAAGGAAGAACTCTATTTTGCCAGAGAAACTATTATGGAATATCATACCAAGGCTGCTTTTCATCTCTCAAGTTTGTTCCTTGGGGCCTACCTGACTATTCCTCAGTTATTCCTGGGTATATAATTAGAATCAAGTCCAAGCAAGCACTAAGGGTGAGGTGTGTTACATAAGGATGTTTGTTAAGATCCAAAAGAACCATGTGGTTTTTCCAATTTTACAGATGGAAATGAGTGAACTGTTTGGTAATGGATAGTAAGGGTGGAGGAGAAGGAGGGTAAGGACAGCATAGCATTGGATTAGGTCCAATGCGCGTACAGAGAGTGGAGTGTTAGAGTGATAAGCACACATTCTCTTACCATGAGCATGAAAAACAGATTTATTAGAAGATAACTAACATTCATTTTTAAAATAATATATTTTATTGTTTCTTTGAGAATTTCACACACTGTATTTTGATTATACTCACCTCTTCTCCCCACTGCAGTGCTTGCCAGATCCATTCCCCTTTCCTTTCCCCACTCCCATAATTTGGTGTTCTATCTCTTTAATTTTTTTTAAATATGAAATAAGATAGTGTCTTGAAGCAGATGTCCTGGTCTCTGGCTCTTAAACTCTTTCTGTCCCCTCATCCACTATGGTTCTTTGAGCCCTGAGTTTAGGGTTTGTGTTATAGTGTATTACCTGGGAGGGGTGTCTGACAGTCAGTTGTTAACTGCATTTTGGGCTGTTGGAGTTTTCTGTAATGGTCTCTGTCTGCTATTGCTGCTGATGGATGGTAAAAGCTTCCTTTTTATTCACATTACATTCAATTGCATCCCCTGCTCCTTCTTCTCCTCTCAGTCCTGCCCTTGAAAGTCTCTCCCCCCTTTACCCACTCCCCTTCTCTGAGGAGAAGAGGAAGCCCTCCTTGGGTACCACCCTGCCCTGGGACATCTAGTACCAAAAGGAGTAAGCTCATCCTCTCCCACTAAGGCCCAACCAGACAGTACAGGTAGGGGAAGGAGATTCAATTACAGGCAACAGAGTCAGAGACAGCCCCCTCTAATTGTTAGTGGACCCACATGAAGAACAAGCTGCACATCTATTACAGATGTGCAAGGGGGCCGTGCATACGCTTTGGCTGGTAGTTCTGCCTCTGTGAGCTGCCATGGGCCCAGGTTAATTGAGTCTGTAGGTCTTCTTGTTGTGTCTTTGACCCCTCAAGCTCTTTTGATCCTTTCTCCCATTCTTCCACAAGACTCCCCAAGTTCTGCCTATTTGGCTATAGTGTTCTGCAGTTGTTTCCATCCACTGCAATGTGGCCTCAGGAGACATAAATGCTAGGTTACTGTCTGCACCATAGCAGAATATCATTAATAATCTCCGGGGTTGGCTCTATCTCATGGGATGGGTCTCAAGTTGGGCCAGTCATTGGTTGCCTCTTCCTTCAGTCTCTGCTCCATCATTATCCCTGCACATCTTGTAGGCGGGACAAATTTTGGGTTGAAAGTTTTGTGGGCAGGTTGAAGTCCACTTTATTCCACTGGAAGTCCTGTCTGGCTACAGTGGCCACTTCAGTCTCTATATCTCCCACTGCTAGGAGTCTCAGCTAGGGTCATCCTGAGCTCATCCCTGGAGCTTCCCTCATCTCAGGTCTACAGAAGGTCCCAAAGATTCCCCCTACCCCCGATTTCCATTCTCACACCCAGTCCTTTCCCATTCCCTCCCAAGAAAAGCTTCTTTGATGAGAGAACACTACAATTATCTGTTGATATAAGTATAAATATTTAAAATTTAGTTTGAAGTTATAGTGATCTAAGAAAAGTGACAGTAGTAGGTTCTCTTTGAGGTTCCATGACCTTATCAGCTATGGCTTGTTGGTTAATTCTACTCTCAGGCATGAATTCCTACTATTGAAAAGGTATTAAGTCCAATCAGGGGCCTGTTGCTTACCCCCAGGATCTAAGCATTACTGTTTTACCTTTTGGAATATCTGTCTATACTGGTCATTGTGGTAGGCATTACAGCTGGAAAAGACTATTGATTGCTTTTCTCTCTAGGCAGCTGGCATGGCTTATTCCCATACTATGAGAGCTAGGCCTCAGAAAGAAGGCTTCAGGTCAGAACCAGTTTGAAGAACCAGCCTGAACTTAACTCTCTCTGTTTTTGTTTTGTTTTTTGCTGCTCACGTGTGTTAATTGCCTGCTTTTATTTCACTGTTTGAATGCTGTATTTCAGGTTCAAAATAAAAAGAAACGTATATATCTGAAATTAGAATCCAAAAAACAACCAAAGGTTGATGACAATTTGTCAGAGCCAGATTGTGCTGACCTAGAGGAATTGGCAGTTAAATATTATGACTCTGAAAGGCCCTCTCCCAGTGCACCTCCACTTCCAGAGGCTCCCATTGTGGAGACAGTGGTTGTAGATCCCAGAAAGGAGTTACAGGATAAAATTTCTATTCTTAAACAACAAATAGAGTTAGAAAAAGAGTATCAGGACTTAATTAATCAGCTACAAAAATTAAGGACAGGGAAGAGGTCTCAAGAGACTAACTGTGAAAATCCCCTGGATTTTCAAGTTCCTCAACCTGGTGTCCAAAGGCAGCCCCTGTCCTCTAGCTTTAGTTCAGCTACAGATCAACCAGAGGAGGGAGACGCTAAGGCTTTCCCTGTATCAGAGATCAGAGACGCTCAAGGGGTTGCTTGGAGACACCACACAGGGTTTAATTTTCAAATTATTAAAGAGTTTAAAAATGCCGTACCTCAATACGGTGCCACCACTCCCTTTACTCTTGCAATTTTAGAGTCTCTGGCAGAGGAGTGGCTGACTCCTAGTGATTGGAATACGTTAGTGAGAGCAGTTCTTAGTGGTGGAGACTATCTTATTTGGAAATCAGAGTATCATGAGAATTGTAGAGAGACAGCTAGTAGAAACATTCAGACAGGCAATAGTTGGTCCTTTGATGCCTTAGTAGGAGAAGGGCAATTTGCTTCTAGTGATAACCAGATGCAATATGATCCAGGTTTATATGCTCAAATTCAAAATGCAGCCATGAAGGCTTGGTGTAAACTCCCAGTAAAGGGAGACCCTGGTGCATCTTTAACAACAGTCAGGCAAGGGCCTGGTGAACGATTTTCTGACTTTGTTCATCAATTAATGACAACAGCAGGGAGGATTTTTGGTAACGCAGAGGCAGATGTAGATTATGTGAAACAACTTGCATATGAAAATGCCAATTCTGCCTGCCAAACGGCCATTAGACCCTACGAAAAAAGACACATCTTACAGGGTATATCAGACTCTGTTTCGACATAGGTCCCTCCTACCAACAGGGCTTAGCTATGGCAGCTACCATGCAAGGAAAATCTGTAAGAGAATTTTTGGCAAGAAGAGATAAAAAGGCTTGTTTTAAATGTGGCAAGCCTAGACACTTTGCAAGAGATTGCAAGGCAGAAAATGAGTTAACCCAGAGACAGCCCATCAAACAGCCTGGGCTCTGCCCACATTGCAAACGTGGAAGGCATTGGGCTAGTGAATGTAGGTCCAAAAGAGACGCACAAGGAAACACCCTTTCCCATAATCAGGGAAAAGGGAACAGGGGCCAGCTCCAGGCCCCGAACCAACGCAAGCCAAAACAGGCTTATGGAGCAGTCAGTGTCATACCAGCAAACACCAATCCCTTTCTGAACTTAGTCGAGCAACACCAGGAAGCACAGAACTGGACCTCAGTTCTGCCACCCACACAATATTAACCACAGAAATGGGCCCTCGGGCCTTACCCACTGGAGTGTTTGGACCACTCTATCCAAATGTGTTTGGCCTGATAGTGGGAAGAAGCAGTGCTACTATGCAGGAACTACAAATTTTTCCTGGAGTTATAGACAATGATTATCAAGGTGAGATTAAGGTAATGGCCCAGGCAATTCAGAATATAGTCACTATTCCTACAGGAAGGAGGATAGCTCAACTATTGTTACTTCCATTGTTCCCTACTGATCACAAATATAAAAATCCTAAAAAAGGATTCTGGCATCCTGATACCAAAAAGAATTTTGCAACAGTCCTCTGGAAAGACCCATTAACTGGAACCTGGAATGGGCCAGATCCAGTGCTTATCTGGGGAAGGGGTTCTGTTTGAATATATTCCCAAACTGCAGACGCTGCACGTTGGCTGCCAGAGAGACTGATTAAAGAGACAACAATAACAAATCCAGGGAGGAGAAACCCCCTGAGAAGCATATTTTTTCTTTGCAGGAAATATGAAGGAAACATGAAGATGCTTCACAATTCCCTTCAAACTGGAACAGCTCAATGAGCAAACCTGACTTGGGAAGTTCTCAATGCTGAAGGAGACATCACCACCTGAATCTCCAGAGTGGCTCTATTGGATTCTTGATTCTCTGACTTATGATTTAGTGGGGTACATTGTTTAAACCCACTACCACAGTTTTTATAGTTGTTTTGGGGGTTTGAGATTGACTGAGCAGGGACAGGGAATTTCCTTACTTGTTTTGTTAAGATCAAAGCTATGATTAGTTCTGTATTTCTGTGTGTTGCCCTTTAAAAAGAGTGTTGCTGCTATACCGACTATTTAGGCATTAAGTCTCTTGTCTCTCGGGTTTATGCTGTTCAACAGACTGATGGCTTTTGTATGGCAACTGATAGATGCTATTCAAATGAAACCCATACAGGTCCATTATTACAGGCTGGAAGTAGGGGACTAAACCTCTGTCATCAAGACTGACGAGGATTAACCCCTAATTTACGCACTAAGCCGGATAGTCAATGACGGGTAAGAGAACATATCAAGAACCTTGCCCCTAAAAGAAGGGAGGCCTCACCATCCTAAGACAAGAGCTCAACCAATGGCTGTTGAGTATCCAAGGATGGGAAAGGGAGGCTGGGGTCCTTTGCTCCAACCTAGGACAGGCACGGTTTCCGTAAGTTTTCCCAGCCTTCCCTTTTGAAAAAATAATTAAAAAGGGGGACCTGTTGGGAGCCGACCTTTAGCAGAAAGTGGCTAGAAAGCAGCTATCCACATGCTAGCCACGCTTCCAAGGCTTATGTCATACCCACGAGCCTACAAGGGGCTTGACAAAAGTGTATAAATACCTTAGATTTCCCTTCAAATAAAGAGACTTGATCAGAGACTTGATCAGAACCTCTGTCTTGTCTCCGTTCCTTGCGTCTTTTCTCCTTATCTTCACTCTCTCTCTCTCTCTCTAGACCCTGACCCGAAGACCGGAGTGGCAGTTTGAAGCCAGGCAGAGTGGAGTAGGCCACAACATAGTAACTATTCAGGCTTGTTAAGTCTTTTGTCTCAAGCCAGGTAGAGCGGAGCCGGTTGCAACAGGGTATAAGCCTATATTCTGGGAGGGTTGTCTTGGATTCCCTTGAACAAAAACTTAGAAAGAGATTTGCCTTGTTTGACACTGTGGTCTTTGTTAGAAGACCACATGGTTTATGTCTTGGAGTGAAAGCATTGTTACTCCAAATGACATATTAGTTAATATTTATATAAAATCATATATTAAATGTAATTTTAAGTAAACATTAAATAATTCCCTGTTCTCTATGACAAATTTTCTTGAAGAACTTTGTGGTTTCTTTTTGTAGACAAAGAGTTATAGTGGGAATTATTGTCCATTATAAAGGAATTCTCAAATGCAGTAGAATAGTAGACTGCCATATAACATCAAAGTTAAGAGGACTATAATTACAATAATGTAAATTTGAGTCAAAAAGCCCTCAGAACAGTCTGATGCAAAGTGTCAGTAAACTATAGTTTTAGTTCATTGATCATTATGAAAATAAATAGAAAATACTTGGAAAGTTTATTAAATTCTAATTTGATCTTCATATGTTTAAGGGTTCTAGGCCAAGTATTTATGACTACCATTAAAAAAAACAAGGAGAAGGAAGAGAAAGAAGAGGCAGCAGCAACAGGAGCAGCAGCAGTAGAAGGGGAAGGAATAGTTTGGGTATGGTAGTACATGCCTATAATCACAGAACTCAGGGAGCTGAGATAGGAGAATCATGAGTTGAGGTTACCCTGGGCTACATGGTTAAGTCTCATGTTAGCCTAGGGTACATAATCTCAACAGAGAAACATGACTCTCCAATTTACTCACCTGTGATGGTTTATATATGTTTGGTCCAGGAAGTGGCACTAGTAAAAGTTGTGGCCATGTTGGAGGAATTGTGTTACTGTGGGTTTGGGCTTTTAGACCCTCATCCTTGCTGCCTGGAAGCCAGTCTTCTCCTAGCTGCCTTCAGATGAAGATGTAGAACTCTCAGCTCCCCCTGCACCATGCCTGCCTAGATGCTGCCCTGCTTCCACCTTAATGATAATGAACTGAACCTCTGAGACTGTAAGCTAGTCCAATTAAATGTTGTCCTTTATAAGACTTGCCTTGGTCATGGTGTCTATTCACAGCAGTAAAACCCTAACTAAGACACTCACCTAAGGCCAGTTTTCAGACCATATGCACTTGAATGAAATGGAGGCTATATATCCTTGAGTAAGAAAACATGCCTAAAATTATACTGTTTATCATCGTACAAGTCAAAGAGACCCAGGACTTTGTTTACTATGGCAGCTTTGCATTGAGAAATGGGAAATAGAGTTTTGGAGGATCAGGCTACCCAAAACATCAGTGATGTGCATCAGTCAGGGTATGGTGGATTTCGGAGTAAAAGATTAGTAGAGTTTTAGCTCAGCTCACCTTAGAGTGGGTCTAATGTCTTGCCAAATTTATTTTTCCATTATCTCCTCTGTTACAGAATGTATATCTGCAAAAAATATATTCAGAGAAATACTTACAGAATTCTTGTGTTAGTGCCATGACCTGCAGAGAAAGGCCTATTTATTATGGTAGGAAAAGTCAAGCAAAAAGCCAATTTTTGTGTCAATAATGTACTGATTTTGTTACTATGACTCTGCAATATAATTTGAGGTTAGGTATTGTCCAGCATGTTTTATTTCTCCTAAGAATTATCTTAGCTATTATTATCTACTATTTTTCCAAATAAGTTTTTGGATTGTTATTTCTAATTTTGTGAAAAATTTCATTGATATTTTGATGAGAAATATGATTAATATGTAGATCATGCTCAACAATAGTCAATCCATGATAATGAGAAATTATCTAGTCTTCTATTAGTCTTCTATAATTTCTTTAATTAGTGTTGTGATGCTTAATATTGGTTTTGTTCAATTCCTTCACCTGTTTGGTTGTTTTCTCTTGTAATTCTTTAAGGGATTTTTGTGCTTCCTCTTTAAGGGCTGCTACCTGTTTCCCTGTGTTCTCAAATTCTTTGAGAGTGTTATTTATGTGCTCTTAAAATCCTCTATCATCATCATTATAGGTGATTTTAAATCTGAATCTTGCTTTCCTATTGTGGAAAAGCTAGGTTCTAATGATGCTAAGTAGCCTTGGTTGCTGATACTTATGTTCTTGTGCTTGCCTTTCCACCATCTAGATCTCCTTATTACTGCCTTCCCTGTCACTGAGACTGTCTTTTCCATTATTTTGGTTGTATCAGAACTGTGTGGGGTGGGTGTTACTACTGGGGTTAGAACTGGGGCCCAAGCATGGTCTGCTCAATGCTCAGGTGAAGCTCAATGCTCAGGTGCAGACAGGAAGGATTCAGTGCTCCAGGCCAGGAGTGACTTCCTGGGTCCTTGTGGGTTCCAGTTACTTCCTGTTTGGGTCCGGTGTTGCTTTCTTTTTATCTAAGATATTGCCCAGGTTAGAGCTCCTGGAAGGCCTGCTTCCTCTGGGATCTGTTAGAACTGGAGCAGCCATTCTAATATCGAATAAAATTGACCTTCAACTGAAAGTTATCAAAAAAGATGAGGAAGGATACATCATACTCATCAAAGGAAATGTCAAGCAAGATGAAATCTCAATTCTGAGTATCTTTGCTCCAAATGCAAGGGTTTCCACTTTCATAAAAGAAACCTGACTAAATCTCAAAGCACATATTGCACCTCACACAGTGATAGTGGGAGACTTCAACACCCCACTCTCAGCAATGGACAGATCATGGAAACAGAATCTAAACAGAGACACAGTGAAACTAAGAGAAGTTATGAAACAAACGGATTAAACAGATATCTATAGAACATTTCATCCTAAAACAAAAGAATATATCTTCTTCTCAGCACCTCATGATACCTTCTCCAAAATCAAACAAATAATTGGTCACAAAACAGGCCTCAACAGTTAGAAGAAAATTGAAATAATCCCACGTCTTCAATAATGACAAAACAATGGAAAGCCCACATATATGTGGAAACTGAACAATGCTCTACCTAATGATAACTTGGTCATGGAAGAAATAAAGGAAGAAATTAAAGACTTTTTAGAATTTAATGAAAATGAAGGCACAAGATACCAAAACTTAAGGGACACAATGAAAGCAGCGCTAAGAAGAAAACTCATAGCTCTAAGTTCCTACTAAAAGAAGCTGGATATAGCATACACTAGCAGCTTGACAACACGCCTGATAGCTGTAGAACATTAGAAGCAAACACACCCAAGAGGAGTAGACTGCAGGAAATAATCAAACTCAGGCCTGAAATCAACCAAGTAGAATCAAAAAGAACTATACAAAGAATCAATAAAACTAGGAACTAGTTATTTGAGAAAATCAACAAGATGGAAAAACCCTTAGCCAGAATAACCAGAGGGCACAGGTAAGAGTATCCAAATTAATAAAATCAAAACTGAAAAGGGAGACATAACAACAGAAACCAGAAATTCAAAAAAAATCAGATCCTACTACAAAAGCCTATACTCAACAAAAATTGAAAATATAGATAAAATGGACAATTTTCTAGACAGATACCTGTTACCAAAGTTAAGTTAGGACCAGATAAACCATCTAAAAAGTCCCATGACCCCTAAAGAAAGAGCAGCACTCATTAAAAATCTCCCCATGAAAAAAGTCTGGAACCAGATGGTGTTAGTGCAGAATTCTAACAGAACTTCAAAGAAGACCTAATACCAATTCTCTTTAAACTATTTCACAAAATAGAAACAGAAGGAACACTATCTGATTCCTTCTATGAAGCCACAATAATGCTAGTACCTAAACCACACAAAGACCCAACAAAGAAAGGGAACTTCAGACCAATCTCACTTATGAATATCGATGCAAAAATACCCAATAAAATTCTTGCAAACTGAATCCAAGAACACATAAAAACAATCATCCCTTAAGACCAAGTAAGCTTTATCTCAGGAATGCAGGAATGGTTCAACATACAGAAATCCATCAATATAATAGACTGACTATATAAACAAACTCAAAGAAAAACCCCTATGATCATCTCACTAGATGCTGAGAAAACATTTGACAAAATTCAACATCCCTTCATGGTAAAAGTCTTGGAAAGATCATGAATCCAAAGCCCATACCTAAACAAAACAAAAGCAATATACATCAAACCAGTAGCCAACATCAAACTAAATGGAGAAAAGCTTGAAACAATCCCACTAAAATCAGGGACTCAACAAGGCTGCCCACTTTCTCCCTTCCTTTTTAATATAGTACTGGAAGTCCTAGCCAGAGAAATTAGGCAACAAAAAGACATCAAAGGAATACAAATTGGAAAGGAAGAAGTCGAAATTTGACTATTTGCAGATGATCTAATACTATACTTCTGTGACCCCAAAACTTCCACTAGAGAACCCCTAAACCTGATAAAGAACTTCAGCAAAGTGACTGGATATAAAATTAACTCAAAAAATTAGTAGCCTTCCTCTACTCAAAGGATAAACAGGCTGAGAAAGAAATTGTGGAAACAACACCCTTCACAATAGTCACAAACAGTATAAAATGCCTTGGTGTGATTCTAACCAAGCATGTAAAAGATCAGTATGACAATAACTTCAAGTCCCTGAAGAAAGAAATCAAAGAAGAGCTCAGAAGATGGAAAGAGCTCCCATCCTTGTGGCTTGGCAGTATTAATATAGTAAAAATGGCCATCTTGCCAAAAGCAATCTATAAATTCAGTGCAATCACCATCAAAATTTCAATTCAATTCTCCATTGAGTTAGAAAGAGCAATTTGCAACTTCATTTTGAATAACAAAAAACCAAGGATAGCAAAAAAATATTCTCAACAATATAATAACTTGAGGGGAAATCACCATCTCTGACCTCAAGCTGTACTATAAAGCAATAGTGATAAAAACAGCATGCTATTGTTATAGAGACAGGCAGGAAGAACAATGGAATAGAATTTGAAGACCCAGAAATGAACCCACATACCTATGGTCACTTGATCTTTGACAAAAGAGTTAAAACTATGCAGTGAAAAAAGATAGCATTTTCAATAAATGGTACTGGTTCTTCTGTAGGTCAGCATGTAGAAGAATGCAAATTGATCAATTCTTTTCTCCTTGTACAAAGCTCAAGTCCAAGTGGATCAAGGACCTCCACATAAAACAAGATATGCTGAAATTAATAGAAGAGAAAATGGGGGAAAGCCTCAAACACGTAGGCACAGGGGAAACGTTCCTGAGCAGATCACTATTGGCTTATGCTCTAAGATCAAGAATTGACAAATGAGACCTCATAAAATTGCAAAGCTTCTGTAAAGCAAAGGACACTGTCAATAGGACAAAGTAGCAACTAACAGATTGGGAAAAGATCTTTACCCATCCTATATCTGATAAAAGGCTAATATCCAATGTATACAAAGAACTGGAGAAATTAGACTCTAGACAATCAAATCACCTGATTAAAAATTGGGAACAGAGATAAACAAAGAATTCTCAAGTGAAGAAACTCAAATGGTCAAAAAGCACCTAAAGAAATGTTCAACATTCTTTGTCATTAGGGAAATGCATATCAAAACAATCTTGAGAGTCCATCTCACACCAGTTAAAATGGCTCAGATCAAAAACTCAGGTGACAGAAGATGATGGCAAGGATGTGGAGAAAGAAGAAGACTCCTCCA
Source organism: Arvicanthis niloticus (assembly GCF_011762505.2). Taxonomy (NCBI): domain Eukaryota; kingdom Metazoa; phylum Chordata; class Mammalia; order Rodentia; family Muridae; genus Arvicanthis; species Arvicanthis niloticus. The sequence continues at coordinate 59,631,916 of NC_047679.1, forward strand.
TTATTGGTGGGATTGTAAGCAGGTATAACCTCTCTGGAAATCAGTCTGGCGGTTCCTCAGAAAATTAGACATAGCATTAATTGAGGACCCAGCTATACCACTCCTGGGCATATACCCAAAGATGCTCCAATATATAACAATGACACATGCTCAACTATGCTCATATCAGCCTTATTTATAATAGCCAGAGGCTGAAAAGTTCCCAGATGTCCTTCAACAGAGTAGTAGATACAGAAAATGTGGTACATTTACACAATGGAGTACTACTCAGCTATTAAAAACAATGAATTCATGACATTTTTTAGGCAAATGTCTGGAACTAGAAAATATCTTGAGTGAGGTAACTCAGTCACAAAAGAACACACATGGTATGCACTCAATGATAAGTAGATATTAGCCACAAAGTTCACAATACCTAAGATACAACTCACAGACCACATGAAGCTCAAAAAGAAGGAAGACCAAAGTGTGGATGCTTCAGTCCTTTTTAGAATGAGTAACAAAATACTCATGGGAGCATGTATGGAGATAAAATATGGAGCAGAGACTGGAAGAAGAACTGTCTGGAAATGGCCCCACCTGGGGATCCATCTCATACACTCACCAAATACAGACACTGTTGTGGATGCTAGGAAGTGCATGCTGACAGGAGCCTGACATTCCTGTCTCCTGAGAAGCTCTCCCAGTGCCTGACATAAACAGAGGCAGATGCTGGAAGCTTACCATTGAACCAAAGTCACCAGTGGAGGAGCCATAACCTATTAGTAGAAATCTGTACAATTATTATCAAGATGAAGATATGAATTCTTAAATGTCACCAATTTATTTTGATTACAAATTTTAAGTTTATTGGTATGAGCTTCTTATTGGTATAAAAGTTAAATGAATATTGTTACTCTCATAGGCATTGTACCAGTATAACACATTTAGGAATACAAGGCTTAGACCTAGTCCTTCTTTAACTTTCTTTTTTAACAGATTTGAGATGGTTAGCCTATGAGTTAAGAGACTATAGCAAATTCATGGCTTGGAGTTTATTGTTAGGGTGTTTCCTATGTTTTATTTAGAGATAGCTAAGTGGAGTTAACAGACAACAGTCCAGATTACCTTACATGGATAGTTGGTTTTCAAAACATCAGAAATCCACAGAATTGACGTTACAAACATTTCTGTATTAATGTTCATTTTGATTAGAGACCTGTCTGCTCCTGACAGCTTCCTATATTGAATTCTAAGAAGAAATTGAGCATCTTTGGAGTTACTCCAGTTTTGGTGAGATAGCCACTAGACAAGAATTGCCTCTTTCCGTCCACAGACAAATTATTGTCCAGAAAAGGACACACTTGCAGAATAGTTGACTGATTATATCTGCCTAGACAGAGTAATCAGCCCTTAATAATTCTGCAGCACTAAGGTCTGTCAGATGATCCTGGGCCAGAAGGCGGAAGAACGGATGCTCCAACGTTTTGTAGTATAGGGAGTGTCCAGGTGTTCAGAGGTCTCTATAAATTGGCTGAGTTTTAGAAGCTATGCTTTCTGCTTCCCACAATTATAGTTAACTCAGTCATTCTGGATTTCTGACGGGGTTGAAAACTTATAGCCTCATAGCCAATCCTGGCTATTTACCTTGAAAGAAAAGATTTGAGTTGGATGTTTTTCAGCTGACATTCATCCTAAAGACAAGGAAAAAGCCAGGTTCAGAACTAAGTGTTTTAGTTAGGATAGATGACAGAGGTTCTGGTTAGTCAACAAAATGATGGACTGGGTATTAAGACTATCTTGTACCTCACTTGTACAAATTGGCAAAATTATGCTCTAATTGTATTTTGAGAGAAAAGTTTCATTTTAACAGGAAGTATTATATGTAGGAGGAGCTAAGGTGGGAGGAGTACTGAGAGGAAGAGAGAAGGAGTAAGAAGAGGAGGAGAAGGAGAGGAGAAGCTAGGTGATGAGAGAGAGAAAGAGGGGAGAGACAGGGAGGCAGATGTTCATGTATCTCCACCAGTCAAAGATAGTTAATATATCTAGGTTGGGTAGTGGGTTACACCTCTGATTGAGGAATACCAAACTTATAAAGTCTTTGATTAACATTTTTTTTTTAAAGTATAAGTGCAAAAAGGAAAAAGGGGCATGGGATAGGGGCTTTCTACGGGGGTGAATGGGGAAAGGGGATGCCATCTGAAGTGTAAGTAAAATATCCAATAAAATAATTTAAAAAAAGAAAGAAGACTAAAGGAGCTAAAAGGTCTGACAGCCCCATGGGGAGAGTGACAATACCAACCAACCAGAGCTCTCAGGGTCTAAACCTCCATTCTGGGATCCCAAAGGGAAGGACTCATGGCACCACCTGTATTTGAGGATGGCTTAAGTGGGAGAGGAGGGCCTTGGTCCCTGGCAGACTGGATGCCCTAGTGTTGCGGAATTCGAGAGTAGGGAGGTGGGAATGGGTGGATGGGTGGGAGCACACCCTCATAGACCTTGTGGGACAGAGAATCAAAAAGAGAAGTTATAATGACTCTTGTATTTTTTCTTAAATTTGACCAGTTATCCGGACTCAATTATGTACTGGTAAAAAATCAATTCAATATTGTAAATAACAGTCTTCATTTGGAAGGCTGGATCTGGACATTTTCAGAAACATATTGGCAGTTAGCTGCAGTTCTCTATGATGGTATGGTAGCAAGAGACAAAGTTGGGACAGGATCTGGATTTCAAACAAGTATTAATGCATGTGTTCAGGCTCTTTTAATTGTCAAGTTAAAATTATTTTTTCTCTTCTACAGTATTTATTTTATGTTGCATTTACTGTATACTTTGTAATTGTGTTAGTGTGTTGAAACCTGGCATGCCTGTTATGGGAATATATCAACCAGCTTTTGTCTTACTGCCCTGAGTATTAGAAAATCTTGATTTTCTGAAAAAAGCTTGCAAGTACTGGAAGAAGTGAGTTAGATTTTAAGCAGAAGCAAGAGGGTAGTGGGCTTGATTATTGCTGATATAACAGCTTTAATTACATTAATTGCTAGCACCGTTGCTTCTGCAGTAGCTTTGATACCAGAAGTTATGACAGCTACTTTTGTTTATCATTTAGCAAAAATTATGTCACTAATGTTTTGAGTATACAAATGGATTTATATAGGTGTGTGGAACAATGAATTGATGCTCTATATCCTATTCAAATTATTGGAAGGAGGTTCAGGGTTTAAGAGTTAGGAGCCATCTCAAGTGTTATGCCAAATAACATTGGAATTGTATTACTTCTAAAATTTACAATGATTGTCCTTATAATTAGAAAAAAAGGTTAAATATACTTTTAAGGTATTTGGCATAATTCTAACACCTCTTTGTATAAAATGTTTTAACTTTGTATATTGAGATTATGAATTTAAAGAATGCTGTTCTGCTGAGCTTTGATGCTGCAGATAATGTTGATAAAATTATCCATGGCTTGAGGTCAGTATTTCAATTTTGGTCAAACCTTGAGCTTGCTCATGCTAGCCCTTTTTGTCCTTGGAATAATTTTATTCCTGCCCATCATGTTAAAGCTTTTCTCTAAAAACATCAACATGTTGGCAGCCAAAGTACATGACTTGAAACTGAAAATGGACCCCCAGGCAGAGTTATTAATTTAACAGGTTGGCAATCCAAGGATGGGTAAGATTCTGCACAGAGCCCTACCAACCTAAGACAGAAGTTCATTGCTTTTGATAATGCATATTTTATGACTGGTAAGGAAGGCATTCTTGTTAGAACCACCTAAGACAGGCTCAGTATGGTTGATGCAATAAAAGAGGGGGAGATGTGAAGAGTTATTGGGGCTGCTTGGCAGGAATCTGACATTTGCCAAGGACAAGGAAATGGGCTTCAGGCAGGAATCTGACATTAGGCTAGATCAAAGAAGTAATTACAGGCAGGATTCTAAATGTTATGTTAGAACAAAGAAGTAGGCTTCAGGTACAAAAATGCCTTTGAGTAGGACAGGGAAGTAGGCTCAGATATTTTGGTCATCCTTACAAACCCTTACAAATAGTGATCTCGGGAGTGATCATGGGACTCTGTTTATTGTCCTGCTTGTTCTTTGACTATCTGGGTTTATTGTCTTGCTTGTTCTTTGACGACTTGCATCTACTGCATTGGTAATTCCTCAACCTAGAACTGACCTTAATACTTGCATGTAATTTAAATAGCATAAAAGGAAAAAAGGAGGAGGAGGGATGGGATAGGGAGTTAATGAGGGGAGGATGGGGAAAGGGGATAACATCTGAAATGTAAATAAATATAATATCAAATAAAAATAAATAAATAAAGGCACAATTAAAGAAAAAGAGCTCAAAGGCAAAATTGCTTTAACTATAAAAAGGGAAGTAAAAATTAAAATATGAATCCTTTAATATGAAAGACAACCTGTGTCAGGAATGGTATAGTCATGGTATATATCAAGACATTTCCTAAAGCAAGTGAGCAAGTGAGCAAATGAGCAAGTGAGCAAGTGAGCAAGTGAGCAAGTGAGCAAGTGAGCAAGTGAGCAAGTGAGCAAGTGAGCAAACAATGAAACAAAGAAATGTTTACATAGCAAAAATTTGACTAAATGTATAGAAGAGAGGGGAAATGGCAACATGAGATAATAAATAGCAAAAGAAAGAAAAATACTGGTAACAATGAAAATTAAATAAATGTATAAAGGGTAGTAGGTAATAATTTCTTCTACAACATTTCAGGATAATTTATTGATATGTATAAAAATAATTTATTTATGTTGTTCCAAAAATTTGTTGTAGGAATACATGTTAATTTAGTAATCACAGAGCTGGAGACATGGCTCATTAGTTGAACATATACTAGTCTTCCAGACGACTCAAGTTCTACTTCCAGAACTCACACAGGGTACCTCACATTCTCTTGTAACTCCAACTCACTAGAATCCAAAGCCTCTGATTCCAAGGGCATGAGTTTTATGTGCTTATACCCACACACAGATACACACACACACACACACACACACACACACACACACACACACAGAGGGGGGGAAGGTGGAGAGGGAGAGACAGACACACACACATGCAATTAAAATTAATAAAAATAAATACTTACAAATCACACCTGACTAAAATATTTTCATGAAATTTTGGTAATTCAAATAGTAAAAATTAGAAATTGCCATATACAAGAATGTTACAAAGTAAAAATACTTCTAAGAGAATAGTAAGAAAAAGGAATGAACAATGAAGAGGAAGAGAAATGAAGTTGAAAAAGAGAAGACATGCTGGAGCATTTTCTTCTTAGTTCTCAAAACTTGGAGACTGTCAGCTACACACATGGAGGGGTCAGTTGAACTCGTGGATTCTTGTTTTTCTTACAGTTTATACTGTTGTTGAGACTGTATCAGACAAGTAAGTGCCTCTTGTCTGTCAGAACTTTCTTCTTTTTAGTAGCAGCACTTCATTGTGTACCAGGGGTGTGTACCAGGGGCTTCTACTGGCCACACTTAGCTTTGCAGTCTGTGAATTAGTCTGGGTTTCTTACTCTCATGAGACTCCCATGTTGTCCTCTCTGGAATGATTAATGTTCAACTGCTGACCTGAGGCTTGGCCCTACCAAACTCTTGGATTGTTCTCAGTTAATGAAACCTACTCCTAGCCAGTAGGGGTTCTGTTACACACTTCACTGCCTAAACAGAGCCTCCTACAGCCTGAACTTTTTAGATTGTCAAAGTCTAGTCCTAGTCTCTGTGCAACTGCCTTCCAGAACTGTCATTCACCTTGGGGCTGTGGCAGGTTAAATTCAAGCTCCCTGCTTGTGTTTTCCCCCTATTGTGAGACCTCCGGGGTAGCTCAGTTTTGAATAATAGATTTCCTCTCAAGATAGTGCCTTGTCATTGTTCTTTGTAACATAAGGTCCCACTGCTAATCAATCTGTCAAAATCAAAACCCACAACTGCATTTGAAGATTAGAGGTTGTCTGTGAGCTTGTAAAGACAAGCAGGACTGCTTTCAAAACTCTGTCTCTTTTCACAAGGTTGCTTTGTTTACTCCTGGAAAGGATAGGACTTTTGCTTCTTTCTCCACCTAGCTAGGGAGCTACACAACTGTAGCTGGGCTCAGCCCTGTATCTTCTTGGTGTGGCACTTGTCTTTTTCTCTCCACTTTCTTGCTGTTGTATCATTGGCTTTGGAAATTCCTCAAGTCTGTTCCTTTTTTCTCTTTAGAATAGAGTTATTCATCTTATAATATCTCTTCTCAATTGGGTCACATTGGGGTAGCTTCTACTCTGGCAAGAAATCCCTTGATTTTTTTTTCCTGTGCACCTATGAGCTCATGACGATGTTCTCTGACTTTCTGACAAATGTGGAAAAGACTCAAGCCTGGTTTATAGGTGGATATATAAGTTCCATATAGCTATGGATATATGCATCATTGTGGCCCCTTTCTGGAATATCCCAAAGGGACAATAATGAAAGGAATCACCCAGTGAACAGAACATTGAGTGGTATATATGGCTGTTAACTTTCTTTAGTTAGAAGAAGACATGGTACATTATGTGTTGACTTATGGGCTTGGATAGCTAGTGAAGGACTTGGAAAAGACATTGATTGGACAATTTGTAACAAGGACATCTGGGAAAGAAGTATTTAGATGGACTTCTCTCTTTTATTTTGTTTATTTAATCCTCCTTTTAAAACATTATTTTTACAATTTTTTGAGAATTTCAGACATTGTATTTTTGAACATATTCACCTCTTTAATTCCATTAAAACCACCCTCTCTACTCTCATAGCTTTTCCACACAATTTTGAGATTTATTACTTCCCTTTATTTCCTCATTGAGTTCAACTTGTGTTGCCCAGCTAGTGTTGGAAATGGGGCCTGACCTGGTGTGTGGACAACCTACAAGTAGTCATATCATTTAAGAAAACTGGCTTTAACTCTGCCTCTGGCAGCAACTATCAAATGCCAATGGGTTTTCAGATAGTAACGGAATTTCAAATCCACCTTCCTTTCTCTATGTTTGGGGTTTGACTGGCAGGTTTTATGTGTGCTGTCACAATAACTGAATTCATATGCACGATTGCCATGTTGTGTCTGAAAATATAGTTTCCTTGATTTAATCAACTACCCCTGGCTCTTAAGATCTATCCACCTCTTCTCCTCTGAAGGGACCTAAGCCTTGAGGGGAGGGGTGTGTTATGCATGTCCCATTTATGGCTGAGCACTCTGAGGTCTCTTCTCTGCTTTGTGATTTCTATCCCTGTGACCTTATGTCATGCTTTAGTCTCATGGGAGGAGGGCTTCCAGGAAACACAAAAATGATTCCAATAATTTGGAACATAGAATTTCTACCTAACTACTTTGTGACACTTATATCTTTGAACTCAAAGTCAAAATAGTTATTTATGACATGGGCAGCAGTTTTAAAGCATTAATTTTTGCCAGAAGTCTAGGTAAATTGTATCCAGAACATATCCTAAATAAAGTAGGATATGAAAAAAGTGAATAGTATATGATATGATAAGTATGCTTTAACCTAGTTCTGTGTAGCTATTTCCTCTGAATTGAGGAATAGAAGCCTAGAGAGCCAGGAGAATGGATGGAACTGTGAAGATGCTGCAGGTGGGGTTCGGGTACCTCTAGAAAGTCCCAGGGACTTGGAATGAAGGAAGTTGCCATGACTCAGTGTGGGTGGCTTTAGCCAAAATGTTCAACAGTGGGGATATAGAACTTAAAGAGACCACCTGCAATAGCTAGACAAGGTCCCCAGTGGAGGGATGTAGACATGTGGTAGTTTGAATATTCTTTGTCAAAGGAGTGGCACTATTAGGGGGTGTGGCCTTGTTGGAGTAGGTGTGGCCTTGTTGGAGGGAGTGGGTCATTGTAGGTATGGGCTTTAACACCCTCCTCCTAGTTGCCTGAAAACCGGTCTTCTCTTAGCTGCCTTTGGAACAAGAGGTAGAACTCTGAGCTCCTCCAACATCATGCCTACCTAGACACTGCCATGTTTCTTGCCATAATGATAATGGACTGAACCTCTGAACCTGTAAGCCAGTCCCAATTAAATTTTGTCTTTTGTAAGAGTTGCCGTAGTCATGGAGTCTCTTCACAGCAATGAAATCCTAACTAAAACAGGACACCAACCTACCTTCAAATTTTTTGAACCAAAATTGTTTCTGTCTAAAAGAAATGCAGGGACAAAAATGGAGCAGAGGCAATAAATGACCAACTACTGACTAGCCCAACTTGGAATCCATCCCATGGATGGACACCAATCCCTGACACTATCACTGATGCTGTGCTGTGCTTGCAGACAGGAGCCTAGCATGGCTGTTCTCTGAGAGGCTTTACTAGCAACTGACTGAGACAGATCCAGATACTTATAGCCAACCATTGGAGGTCAGGGACCCCTATGGAAGAATTAGGGGAAGGATTGAAGGAAATGAAGGTGATGGCAACCCCATAGGGAGACCAACAGTGTCAAATAACCTGGATCCCTGGGAGAGTCCAGAGACTAAGCTATCAACCAAAGAGCTTACACAGGCTGGTTCAAGGCCACCCAGCACATAAGTAGAAGAGGACTGCCTTGTCTGGCCTCAGTGGGAGAGAATATGCCTAATCCTGTTGTAACTTGATGCTCTAGGGAGGAAGGATGCCCAGGAGCACCCTTTCAGAAGTGAAGGAGAGGAGGGATGGGGAAGAACTCTTCAAGGGAGGACCAGGAGTGGGTAACATTTGGGATATAAATAAATAAATAAATACATAAGATAATTAATTGATTTTAAAAGACTATGAGAAAGTTGACATATATTTTGAGAGAGTATGCACTATAGGTTTTAAATTGGAACTATGAAGAAGAATAGGAACATATATAATTTGGAAGTACAAGGTGCATAAATACATGTACCTTGGAGACTGATTGCATTTCTCAGTATCTTTATTTCTTTTCTTGGTTCTTTTCCTAACATGAATGTGAAGACTGAAAAACCTATTGTGTCTTGTTCTTTCTTTATTTTTATAATTAAAATATTACATATTTCATTTATTTAATTACAAATAATTTAATTAATTCATGTGGGAGGTATGGGGATGAAATAAAGAAATCAATTACAACCAGCAGACCAACACTGATTCATTCCTCTTCTATGATACTTCAGTTTCTTAGAGATCAGAGACAGGAACTGGAAATGCTCCATTAGCACTTTAAAAGAACTCTGCAGTCCCAGCAACTCAAGTTTTGGAATGGCTTCCTGGCCAGAGGAGTCTCTCTTTTATCCCCAAATGAAATAGCCAATTTAAAAGTTTTATTCACTAAATCTTGTGAGGTAAAAGTAAGGATTAGTGGTGCTTATTCCCATTCTTTTGGACACTAGAAAAATCCACTTTTCTGAGAATACTAAATGACATGATGTTTGCCAGTGTCAGGGCCAGTGCCAAGAGGTCAAGAAGACCTTAGACATCATGAAAGCTTAATTAAGAGCTTTAAAAGAATCACAAGTAGAGCCAGGAAAAAGTCAAGTGCTAAATGGTTTTTTCCTTTTCAACGAAAATGGAGATTGCCAAGAATTATTTGGAAATAGAGATGTAGAAAAGAAACACAAAGCACTAAAGGTATGTGATTTTAGCCCAGGAAGTATTCTTGGTAATACCTAGTGGGCATGTACTTACAGCTGTGACTGTATGCAATGGACTGAAAGCTAAACTTATCTTTCACTTAAATGTATATTCTGGGATTTGGTACAAATGTTTGATTATGGATTTGACTTTGTTGTACCTGAACTCAATCATTAAAAGTAAATATTTAGTAACTAACCCTTTTTACAAATAGAAGGGGAGCTGAGCAAGGATTTTTAAATGCTCTAGAAAATGTGTTCTTTTTTTTTTTAATAAATGAATTTTGATTTTGAAGATGCCAAACTTTCTGCAAAAACTACATATCTGGAACACTTTTTTTCTGATGGATACTTGAATGTTCTATAATTGGTCAATAAGTTTCTCATTCACAAAGTACATACTTATAACATTTTTTTCTCTTTTTTGTTTGTTTTTCCAGACAGGGTTTATCTGTATGGAAACTCACTGTCCTGGAACTCACTTCTGTAGACCATGGCTGTCCTGGAACTCACTCTGTAGACCATGGCTGTCCTGGAACTCACTCTGTAGACCAGGCAGGCCTCGAACTCAGAAATCCTCCTGCCTCTGCTTCCCAAGTGCTGGGATTAAAAGCGTGCACCACCACTGTCAGGTTACATCTTTCTCTTTTGATAGCTTGCCTTGTTTGTTTGAACTTGATTTCATCTGAGGCCAAATTTGGTAGAAGATGTTACATTTTCTTTCAAGTTAGTTTCTGAATTCTACTTTCCTCCAGCTTAATTCTGAAAACTTGACATTAGAGTTTATTATTAGAAAATGCTTTGTTGACATTCCAGTCTAGGCCTGAGCACTGAGCAGATCCTGGGAGGCAGCTCTGCCCCCAATCTCGCAGAACCTAGAGGAAGTGGGCCTCCCAGGAACTCTAACACAGGCAGTTTCTTAGGTAAGTAGACAGCAATGCCAATCCTAAACAGGGAGAAACTGGGACTCATTAGGACCCAAAAAGTCACTCCTGGCCAGGAGCACTGGTTCCTTCTGGTCTGGGTCCAAGAACTGAGCAGATTTTGGGCCCCAGCACTAACCCCAGTAGTAACACCCACCCATACAGTTCTGATACAACCAAGATAATAGGAAAGATAGGCTCCAGTCAGAGACAGGGCAGGTAGCATTAAGGAGATCCAGATGGCGAAAGGCAAGCACAAGAACATAAGCATCAGCAACCCAGGCTACTTAGCATCATTAGAACCTAGTTCTTTCACACAAGAAAGTCCTGAATTCCCTATATCACAAGAAAAGCAAGATTCAGATTTAAAATCACTTCTAATGATGATGATAGAGGACTTTAAGAAGGACATAAATAGCACTCTTAAAGAATTCGAGGAGATCACAGGTAAAGAGGTAGAAGCCCTTAAAAAGGAAGCACAAAAATCCCTTAAAGAATTATAAGACAACACAACCAAACAGGTGAAGGAATTGAACAAAACCATCCAGGACATAAAAAATGGAAGTAAAAACAATAAAGAAATCACAAAGAGAGATTACCCTGGAGATAGAAAACCTAGGAAAGAAATCAGGAGTCATAGTCACAAGTGTCACCAACAGAATACAAGAGATAGAAGATGAGACTGAAGATTCCCAACTCAAAGGGCCAATAAATATCTTCAACAAAAATATAGAAGAAAACTTCCCTAATCTAAAGAACAAGATGCCCATAAACATACAAGAAGCCTATAGAACACCAAATAGACTAGACCAGAAAAGAAATACCTTCTGTCACATAATAGCCAAAACACCAAGTGCACAAAAGAAAGAAAGAATATTAAATGCAGTAAGGGGAAAAGGCCAAGTAACATATAAAGGTAGACCTATCAGAATTACACCAGACTTCTCACCAGATACTATAAAAGCTAGAAGATGCTGGACAGATGTCATACAGACCCTAAGAGAACACAAATGCCAGCCCAGGCTACTATATCCAGCAAAACTCTCAATTATCATAGATGGAGAGACCAAGATATTCCACAACAAAACCAAATTTACACAATATCTTTCCACAAACCCAGCATTACAAAGGATAATAGCAGGAAAGCTCCAATACAAAGAGGGAAATTATACCCTAAAAAGAGCAAGAAAGTAATCCTCTTCCAACAAATCCAAAAGAAGATAGCCACAAAGATAATTCCACCTCTAATAAAAAAATAACAGGAAGCAACCATCACTTCCTTAATATCTCTTAACATCAATGGACTCAATTCCCCAATTAAAAGACATAGGATAATGGTATGGATACATAAACAGGACCCAGCATTTTGCTCCATACAGGAAACCCACCTCAGTGACAAAGACAGACCCTACCTTAGAGTAAAAGGCTGAAAAACAATTTTCCAAGCAAATGGTTCTAAGAAACAAACTGGAGTAGCCATTCTAAAATCTCCAGCCCGAGAACACAACGGGAGGGATTCATACAGGAGGGACTCCACCTGTATAGGTAGTTGAGGGTGGCCTTGACAGGCATCAGTGGAAGTGGAGGGCCTTGGTGTCTGAAACTTTGGATTCGCTAGTGTTGGGGAATTTCGAGAGCAGGGAGGCAGGAATGGGAGGATGGTGTGAGCACACCTTCATAGAAACTCCCAGAATTATATGGATTAGACATGACAGAGGCATGCCGCCAGAAGACTAGATTCCAGAATTCAAACAAAAATTATCTTGATACTAAAATTTATTTTGAGAATTGTATATTGCAGAATACACAGCCTCGGTGTATCTACTCATCAAGCAAGCTGAGCAGATCTGCTCCAACCTCTGATGTCCTGGAATTCCAGATGGATGCAGTAAAGACACAGTGTCAGAGGCTTATCAATTTACTCTTCCCCTCACCCCTCTTCTAATATCTCAATGCCCATAATCAGCTTGAAGAAGTTAATGAGGAGTCATCGCCCCTATTCCCTGGGATTGGGAACTGAGGTGGTTAAAACTGGGCTGTCTTTCTAGGGAAAAGTAGTGGTTTTATTGGAACAGGGAGGATTAGCTAGGATTTATTGCCTAGCCATAACCTATTGGTAGAAATATGTATAATTGTTTTAAGATGAAGTTATAATTTCTTAAATGGCACAAAATTTACTTTGATTTCAAATGTAAGGTTTTCATTGGTATGAGCTTCTTATTGATATAAAAGTGAGATTAATATTGCTACTCTCATAGGCATTGTGTGTGTACAATACATTTAGAAATACAAGGGTTAGACCCAGTCCTTCTTTAACTTTTTTAACTGATTTGAGATGGTTAGCCTGTGAGCTAAGGGCCTATAGCAAGTTCCTAGCTTTGAGTTTATTGTTAGGGTGTTTTCTATATTTTATTTAGAAATAGCTGAGAGGAGTTAACAGACAACAGTCTAGATTGCTTTACATGGATAGTTGGTTTTCAAAATGTCAGAAGTCCACAGAATTGACATTACAAACATTTCTGTATCAATGTTCATTTTAATTAGAGATCTGTCTGCTCCTGACAGCTTCCTGTCTTGGATTCTAAGAAAAAATTGAGCATCTTTGGAGTTATTCCTGTTGTGGTGAGACAGCCACTAGGCAAGAATTGCCTCTGTCATCTAATAGACACACTTGTGGAATAGTCTACTGATTATATCTGCCAATACAGAGTAATCAGCCCTTAATAATTCTGCATCACCAGGTCTGTCAGATGACCCTGGGCCAGAAGGCTGAAGATCAGATGCTCCAACATTTTGTAGTATAGGGACTGTCCAGGTGTTCAGAGGTCTCTATAAATTGGCTAAGTTTTTGAAGCTATGCTTTGTGCGTCCCATAATTTCAGTTAACTCAGTCATTCTGGATTTCTGATGGGGTTGAAGACCTATAGTCTCATAGCCAATCCTGGCTATTTACTTTGAAAGAAAAGATTTGAGACGATGGTTTTCAGCTGACATTCATTCTAAAGCCAAGAAAAAAGCCAGGTTCAAAACTAAGTGTTTTAGTTAGGAGAGATGACAGAGGTTCTGGTTAGTCAAGAAAATGATGGACTGGGTATTAGGTCTATCTTGTACCTTACCAACACAAATTGGTATAGTTATGCTCTAATTGTATTTTGAAAGAAAAGTTTTATTTTAACAGGAAGGGTGATATGTAGGAGGAACTAAGGTGGGAGGAGTAAGGAGCGGAAGAAGAGGAGTAAGGAGAGGAGGAGGAGAAGGAGAGCAAGAGCTAGGTGATGAGAGAGAAAGAGAGATTGAGAGCGAGAGCAAGAAAGAAAAAGAGAGAGAGGAGAGGAGAGGAGAGGAGAGGAGAGGAGAGGAGAGGAGAGGAGAGGAGAGGAGAGGAGACGAAAGGAGAGGAGAGAGAGATATGGAGGCAGATGTTTGGGTGTCTTTGCCAGTCAAAGATAGTTGATATATCTAGGTTGGGTATTGGGTTACACTTTTGATTGATATTGAGCATTACCAAACTTATAAAGCCTTTGATTAACATTAAAGAAAAATGTATAAAAGCAAAAAGGAGAAGGGGGCATGGGATAGGGGTTTTCTAGGGAGGGGAAATGGGGAAAGGAGATGGCATCTGAAATGTAAATAAAATATGCAATTAAAAATAAATAAAAACAGAAGAAAGAAAATCCTTTGTTAGATGATTAATGTGGATGTGCAGAATATCATTCTCCATTAAAATACATTAATATGTATTAAATATACAATTGGACTTGGTAATTTTATTTTAATAAGAAACAGTAGCTTTTCCTAGATACAGAACAGAAATTTGAGTACATATTCAATGCTGGTCTGAAGCCCTTGTGCTAATCAGGAAGTTTATTCATGGTGAATGCCAAGCAGAAAGACTTTTGCAGGTAAAGTCAAGCAGTTTTTTTCTTTTGTAAAAACTAAATGTAAAGCCGAATCGCATAAAGAGTTTCATTTTGGTGTCATGTTATGTTTGAAAGTCGAAATTTCTGGTTTAAATGCTGGCATCAGATAAAGCTTGTATTTGACTAAGGTTATATTAGAAAATTGTGCTAAAAATCTTTTATTCAAATATTAGTCATTGTGCAAAGTGATAGGTTTCATAGAGATATTTTCCTTCAAATATACAATGTCCTTTGACCATAGTCTTCTTTCTATACCTTCACTTTCCTCCCCTTCCCCTCTCCCACTAACCTCCTTTTACCCTGTCCTGTTTTTCCAACCCTTCCTTAGTAGCCTCTTTTCTGCTTTCATGGTTTGTAAATGCACATTCATATATTTATAAAATATAGAACCTTCATGATGTTTAGAATATAGTGTATTTAAATTTAGTGCACTTATCAGCACTGATTGGTCACAAGATATATGTAGTGCCAAAACCTCTATTCGATGTCAGAAATGTGATCTGCTAGAAGCTTTTATGATGTTTGACAGTCAGAGAAGTTTTTACTCAAAAATATTTCTTATTATGTGAAACAGAGTGTTCTAGGTTAATGTTAGAACAAACAAAAATTTTGGCCATATTCTAGTGGACTAAATGAAAATAAAGTGAGTATACTATGAAGGGATAAAGCAGGAAAATGAAATATGTAATATTGAAGGGAAGGATGCTTTACAATTTAGATACAGTAGATTAATTGAGAAAGTGATGGAAGAAATACATGGGTAAAAAGGAATTCTTCAGATTAAAAGAGCACTAGAGATTACTTATGCTTTATTTTTTCAAATGGAAACTTTGTGACCCAAGTGATTCACTTATGCTGGATTTCTGACTCACAATTTTTCTGCTCTATGCTTTGTTTCTTGTGAAAGACATCTGGACACAAGCCAGAAGCACCAGGAGTTAGTTTTAACTAGCACCTTTTTTTAGTCTGAAACCACATGAAACAGAAGCCTCATTTGGGATGTTGGATCTATTCATAGAACATGTTTGATATCTTACTAACCTCAATGAAGACTGAGTTGTTGAATAGAAGTGCTGTAGGACCTCATTTGTGGCAGGTCACTGAGACTTAAAAACAATTCAGAACGCCTTTGCAATAGATTTATACTTCCTATCAATAGAGAATTATATAGTTTTATCATGTTGCTTTCTGAATTTAACAAATGACATCGTTTTTCTCTATCTCAAGCTAGAATGAGAAAATAAGAAGACAATGTTCATTTCACTTTTTGAAGTAGACTCAGAATTCTTTTCTAAATTGCAAGTCTTATCTTCTGCTAGGACACTTCTGTTTCCTGAGCTACTTTTGGCTAGATAACTGCCTCGGATCCAGTGTGTCTGAAAGGTCATTCTTTGTTAGGAAAGCACAGTTCTTTCTGTACTCTGGAGACCCCATTGCCGAGGATGTATTAGGACAAAGGCACTTGCAGTGACATAAAGAGGAAATTCCTTTGACATAATAAAAGCGGCAAATATAGTTCACCCATTCTTTTAAAAGAAAACAAAATTCTTTCACGTAAGTCTCCTTTGGCAAAATGCATGTCTATCTGTAATTACCACAGAACAGTTTTGAAATTTGTTTTTTTTCCTGTAGGTCTTTTAATTATATTCAACAATTGTCTTTTGTCTCACATAACCAACTCAGTACTTGGTAATCAGAAGACAGTGTTCTATCTAAAAACAAATACATTAAAAGTCTAATAAAATAAGAAACAGTCTCCAGGTCATCTATTTTAGTTTCCTGACTTCACATCAGGCAGGCTTTAAACCTAATTTTACCAATGAGATGCATACACAGTTCACACAGTTCTGCCTACAAGGGCTGGGACTAGTTCAATTTATTTAGAGATTAGTGTTCCTCTTGGTTTTAGATTTTAGGTTTTGATTTGTGATTTTATCTTACATATGGTTTTATTATCACCTCAAATATATATTAAATTCATTCTTAGACAATATCTTTCATAGTGTGACATTGAGTAAACTCAACTCAATCATGATATCAATTCATGGCTTCTGTTGTTTGGCTTGAGCAACTTGGTGTGTAAGAATGGGATTGACGTGTTTTATAGGCTTTTAGAGTACATTTTATCATCTTAAAGATCCTTTGAACCTATTTCATCTTCTCAGACCAATGAAACAGTTCTTTGGATTCTTAATATTTCATGGTCATGCCTTTTGTTGAATGATAGTGAATTAATGAAATTAATTTCAAGTATGTTAACTTCCTAAAATATTTAAAAGTTAATTTAGAGTAATAAATACAAAGATTCTAGAAATTCTAAGACATAGAAGTAGCAATAGTCATTGTGTTATACAGAAAATTGTGTGCTACTCCTTTTAAATCAACCCTATTTATCACTAAAGTCCCTAGAAATCCCCATTTTGATTCTCCATAGTTTTATGGTTTTTTCCCCGAATGTTATATGAACAAAATAACACAGAACATGACTCTTTCCTCAAGGCTTTTCTTTGGCAAAATAGATGTCTGATTTGTTTATATTGCTTGAGTAAATTGTTCATTCATAGTGCAGTGTAGTGCTCTATAATATGAATATGTTGCCATCTGTTTATTGAGTCTTTGATTCTTCAACCTGGGTTGGTTTTGTGTTTTAGCTACTTTGAATAAAACTGCTAGGAACATTTGTATACAAAAATCCTTGTGTGAACATACTTTTTCATTACCATTTGTTGTACACCCCAGAATGCAATTGTTGGGCCACTCACTATCATGCATTTAACATTACTGAAAACTGCCAAACTTTTTTCTAAAGTGGCTACAATATTTTGCATTCTCTTAGGGTAATTTTTGACTAAATTCTAATCCATTTTATTCTAGATTTCTGCTCTCTTTTCTCCTTAGTTCCCCCCTCTTGTTCTCTCTCTCTCTCTCTCTCTCTCTCTCTCTCTCTCTCTCTCTCTCTCTCTCTCCTGAAAATGGACTTTATCTTTTTAAATTGTTTACATGCCAAATGATGCCCCCTTGCTGGTCTCCTTCCAAGAGTTCTTCACCCCACCTCCTCTCCCCTTTTCCTCTGAGAGGGTACTCTTTTCTTACTAATAAGTGGATATTAGTCAAAAAATGTACAGAATATTCAGGATGCAATCTACAGAACTCAAGAAGGCTAACAAGCTGGAAGGCTCAAGGGAGGATGCTTCAATCCCACTTGGGAGGGAAAAGAAAGCAATCACAAGAGGGGGGAAGAAGGGAGGGACCTGGGTGGGAAAAGGTACAGGGAGGGGAAAAGGGGAACATAGTCAGGTATTTGGGGGGGGGGAACATGACTGAAGCCATGAGGACCAGCAGAAAGAATGGAATCAGGCAACCTTGAGAGGTAGGAGGTGGGGGATGGACTTTAGAATGTACCAGAGACCTGGGAGCTGAGAGACTTCCAGGAGTAAGAGGGACCTTAGATGAAGTGTCCTACAGTGGGGAGAGGAAACTTGGAGAGTTCATTTCCAGTAGAAAGACAGGGGCATAAAGTGGAGGGCTGGGGTTGTCATCCCACACTCAAAACCACTGACCCAGAATTGTTCCTGTCTGAAAGAACTGCAGGACAAACATGGAGAAGAGCCTGAGGAAAATTAGGTTCATGGACAGGCCAAAATTGGGATCCAGCTCAAGGGGAAGCTCCAAGGCCTGACACTGTTACTGATGCTATGGTGTGCTACAAACAGAGGCCTATCACGACTGCTCCCTGAAATGCCCAACAAACAACTGAAAGAGTCAGATGCAGATATTTGCACGCAACCAATGGACAGAAGCCGGTGACCCCTGTGGCTGAATTAGGGAAAAGCTGGAAAAAGTTGAGGAGGAAGGTGACCCCGTAGGAAGACCAGCAGTTTTAATTAACCTGGATCTCCGAGATATCTTAGACACTGAGCCAACAACCAGGCAGCATACACCAGCTGATATGAGGCCACAGACACATATACAGCAGAAGACTGCCTGGTCTGGACTCAGTCAGAGAAGATGCATCAAACCCTCAAGAAACTGGAGGCCCCAGGGAGTGGAGAGGTCTGGTGGGGTTGGGGTGGGACATCCTCTTGGAGATGGGGGTTGGAGAGGAGGTATGGGATGTGGAACAGTCAGAAGGTGGATCAGGAGGGGGTAAAGTCTGGACTGTAAAAAATGCTTAAAGAATAAATTTAAAAAGGAAAAAAATATGTTCCTTATTTTAAAAATTCCTTGAAATCAAACGTTAAAGCAGATAGGGTCTCTTGATGAAGTGGAAGCTCACAGTTTTGGTTTGGCTCAATGGACAGTAAGCCCTCAGAATTTTCCTGTCTCTGCCCACACCCCACAGTTTGAAGGTTACTGGTATATACTGCTGTGCCAACTTTATATTTATATACTAGAGACTTGAATTCAGATCCTCTTGTTTGCAGGACAAACATTTTTCTCCACTGGCAAATGAAGCTAGTAACACTAGTCATGCTTCCTCCACGCATCTCAAGGTTCTTGCAAAGATTAAATTAGCAAAAGCTTAGTGGGTTTTTGAAAGAAACATGAGTTTGTGACCAGAAGACTCTAGTCCTAGTACTGCTTCACCCACTTTTGCTGTTTTTACTTCTACTAGTCAGTAAGTTGCTTTTGAAAATGCTGCTCTTGTTATTGCTATAGCATTGAGATAATTCTAGAGTAAATCTAACAGCAAGTCATTCACCAATGCAGTAGAGAGCAAAAGTCTACTCACTAAAGTAAAAATCATTTGGTGAGATTTAGAAATTTGGAAATATTAGTCTTCTTACAGATTAGGATCTGTACCTCATACTTTTACTCCTACTGGATATATCAAGATGCCTTTCACTCCACACAGGGGAAAATTATCCACATGCCACCTGAGACTATTGGAGCATCATAGAAGTAGCAGTTTGAGAACCAATTGACTGATTTCTCAATTCTGTGTGAGTCATCAGTGGGCTTTTCTTTTGAGAAATTTCCCATGGCCCAGCTTCAACTGTGAAAGCCAGAGAAATAAGTGTTTATTGTTTTGATTCTAAGTATTCAGAAATGTTTATTTCCTGTCTATATCTTTTAGAAGAGGTTGTATGTCCTAGACAAAAGTGGGTGTAACCTTGGCTAAGAAATAGGACCCTCCAATGTTAGGCCTGCAGAAAATTGTAATTTAAATGGCAGTGCATCTTGTCTTTTAAAAGCATTAGTCATCCCATTAAATTTGCTCCCAATCTAACTAAATCTCTTAGGTTAGCAGTGGTATTCAAATACTTTATGGGAGAATATCTTTTAGAAAGTACTTTGTGTGCAGCAGTGGATCAATTCTTCTAATAAAATTTAATAGAACCCTACCCCTAGATGAAGAGCTACAGTCAATTAACTACTGTTGAGAGATGGAGAATTTATTTTCTTCAGGAACGAGCCCCCTGATTAATTTCTCCAATACCAAGTGGGCACTCCTAGAAATAAGAACATGCAAGTAACACTGAACAGACTTAGCAGATGTATATGTAATAACACTGGTTAAAGGAGAGGAGGCTGCTAATTTGGCCATGGGAACAGTTGCGGGAGGGGTAGGAGGGAGTAGAGGGAGGGGAGAATTATGTAATTGAATTTTCATTACATAAAAAAGCTGACATCTGAGTTAAAGTCAGCTCCTATTTTGACATTTAGGGATCGACAAACAGAAACTTCACTAGTGATCATGCAGCATAAATAAATGCAGCTGCATCAGCATCTGCTGATAATTAGGGATCTTCAAGGTTTTGTTTAGAAATTCTTTTCTTCTCCCTCCTTAACAGTCATTTGAACAGGTATGAGTCAATACCTCCTTTTTGTTTTAACTTTCCTAGTAATCAGTGATGATAAAAAATCTTCTCATATGGGCAGAGAGGAGAGGGAGCTGGAGAAGTTTGTAGATTGGTTCTGAGGAGTTATTTGCAACTCAATGGAACAAGCAAGGGATCACTTACACCTGAGAAGAACTACTGAATAGCACCTGCCAGAGGTAGAAGTCCAGGTCAAATGTAGAAGGACAGTCTTAATGAGCAACCAGGAATGCCACTTGTACCCCCATGATGTTTTCAGCAGCAGCAGCAAGTTCCTGTGAAGGATTTTCAGGCAGAACTGAGGCAGGTATTCTTAGCAGACACACTAAGAGGTGGTTAAAGCAGTACTGGAATGTCTAGGTGGTGGAAGTCAAAGAAAGACGCATCCACTGTTCGTGAAACTTTGGTCAAGCTTACATTGTGTCTAAGAGTCTGCATCAAACCTTTATTTATAGCCCCCCGCCCAAGTATTAAGGATCTTTGTAATTGTACTATTAAGAATGGCTATGGTGGAACAGCAATCATGACTGTGGGTAAGAGGAGCAAGATGCTACAGCACATTGACTATAGAATGAGATGTATTCTGCAAGATGGAAGAATCTTCATTGACACCTATAAGGCTTTTGACAAGCATATGAATTTGATCCTGTTTGATTGTGATGAGTTCAGGAAGATCAAGCCAAAGAATGCAAAATAGAGCATGAAGACAAAAACCAGGTTTTGGGTCTAGTCTTGCTATGTGAGAACTTGTTTTCCATGACTGTGACACATTGCTAATGTGTCACTTGTTGGTGCTGCAGGTGGCCCTGGGGTTGGGAGGGAAGATGCCAGAGGAGTACCAGCTGGTGTACTTATTCCCCAAGCTCCTGCTGGATTAGCAGGCCCTGTCAGAGGAGTTGGAGGCCCATCCCAGCAGGTCATGACTCCACCCAGAAGATGAACTGTAGCAGCTGCTGCTGTTGCTGCTACTGCCAGCATTTCTGGAGCCCCTACTCGGTATCCACCAGCATGGGAAACTCCATCTCCATTTGTAGGCAGAGCAACCCCACCTCCAGTAATTATGGCCTCTTCACCTGGTATAAGACCCATGGGCACACCAATTGGCCTTCCCTCTGCTTGAGGGACACCTATAGGCATGCAAACTCAAGGAATGAGACCCCCTTCCACCAGGAATTAGCAGCCCACTTCTCCTAGGAATATGTCTACTAAAGACCCTAAGATATAGTTCATAAATATCAGTCCTTCTTTTTCCCTCTAATTCATCTTGTGAAATTGTGTAGCCTGCAAGGTCTTTGGCCCCTCTTACTGAATTAACTATAGAAAATAAATACATAGAGCAATTGAAAAAAAACCTTTTTGTTTGCTCACCATATTATATCTTTGTTACAGAATGTCAAAGTCATTTTCTAATTTTATTTTATTTTATTTTATATATATTTTTTGGTTTTACGAGACAGGGTTTCTCTGTGTAGCCCTGGCTGTCCTGGAACTCACTCTGTAGACCAGGCTGGTCTCAAACTCAGAAATCTGCCTGCCTCTGCCTCCTGAGTGCTGGGATTAAAGGCGTGTGCCACCACCGCCCGTCCATTTTCTAATTTTAATTTTTAAAATTCTATCTCTATCTGTCTATCATCTCCTCTATTTTCTACCTACCTGTCAGCTATGTACATATGTACTTATCTATCTATCTATCTATCTATCTTCATCATCATCATCATCATCATCTATGGTGGGCTGAATAAAAATGGCCCTTTAGGCCCATAAAGAGTAACACTATTAGGAGGAATGGCCTTGTTGGAGTATGTGTAGCTTTGTTGGAGAAAGTGTGTCACTAGTGGGTGGGATTTGAAGTCTTGGAAGCTCAGGCTTAGCCAGTATAATACTATCACTTCCTACCACCGGAGGACCCAGATGTAGAATTCAGCTCCCTCTCTAGTACCATGCCTGCCTACATGCCACCATGCATTCTGCATAATGAACTAAGCCTCAGAACTGGAAGTCATCCCCAATTAAATTTTTTTATAAGAGTTGCCATGGTCATGGTGTCTCTTTACAACAACAAAACCCTAGATAAGTTATTGTCTACCATTGTATCTATCTATCTATCTATCTATCTATCTATCTATCTATCTATCCTCTATGTATCTAGGTAACTATGTATCTCTGTATGTATGAATATCTATATCATATATTTATATATCTATGTGTATCTTTCTTTCCTTCCTTTTCTTCCTTTCTCTCTCTCTCTCTCTCTCTCTCTCTCTCTCTCTCTCTCTTTGTCCCATTTCTTTTATTTTATTTTATAAATTCTTGAAGATTTGTTTATTTTGTCATTTCTTGTGTATGAGTTTTATGCCTGCATGTATGTGTATACACTGTGTGCATGCCTGGCACCTGTGGAGGTCAGGGAGAAGCAGCAAATCCCCTAGAACTGGAGTCACAGATGGTAGTGAGCTGCTGAAAATTGAACCCAGTTCCTCTGTAAGTACAAGTGCTCTTAACTCCCAAGCCATCTCTCCAGCCTTGTTTATTTTGTTTATGAGTTGTAGAATTTCTTTGTGTATTTTGGTTATGAACCCACTATTAGATATAGTATTTGATAATATTTTCTTCTCATTTGGAAGTTGCTGTTTCTCTTTCTTTCCTTCTTCCTTCCTTTCTTCCTTTCTTTCTTTCTTTCTTTCTTTCTCTCTCTCTCTCTCTCTCTCTCTCTCTCTCTCTCTCTCTCTCTCTCTTTCTTTCTTTATTTATTTTTTTCATTCAGAGCTTTTTGTTTTTTATGTCCTTTATTGTCTATGCATTTGATGTCATAGTCATGAAATCATTGCCAATACCAATGCCATGCTGCTCTTTCCTATGTTTTGCCCACCAGGATTTTCACAGTCTATATTTAAGTCTTTTAACACATTTTCAGTTGATTTTGCCTATGATGTAAGATGAGGATTCAATTTCAAAAGTTTGCATGTGAATATCTAGTTATTATAAAAATTTTGCTGTTGCTAACTTTTCCCTTTGTGTATGTCTGGCTCTCTTAGTGAAGGCTAATTAACTACTATAGCTGTAGTTTTTTTCCCTTTCTTTTTGTTATGTTTCACTTTTCTATATATTTGCAAAGTGCTGTTTTGATTCCTAGAATTTTATTGCATTTTTTAATTGACTGTTTAGATAGTGTACAAATAATGGATTTCTGGCTAGGGAGATTGCTTGGTGGTTAAAGTACTTGCTGCATAAATGAAAAAACCTCCCGGGATTTCAGGAGGTTGGCCTACACATAATTCCAGGCGAAGAAGGCAGAGCAAGAGGATCCCCAGAACAAGCTAGCTAGGGAGGCTAGCCCCTATCTAGCTCTGGGTTTGGTTGAGACCTTGCCTCGAAGAACACGTTGGTGGAAGAGGGAAAATTTTCACCTCAAACTTGAGGCTCCATTTGCACATGTACATGCTTGAGGATCAAAGTCAGGTTGGGCCTTTACCCCTTGAGTCATCGTTCCAGTCCCATTTTCCATTTTTAAATGTTCCCCTTATTACTATTTTATGTGTGTCAGTATTTTGCTGCATGTATACCTGTGTACCACAAAGGCCACAAAATATGTTAGATCCTTTAGAACTGGAGTTACAAACAACTTGGAGTGCTGGGAATCAAACCCAGGTACTCTTAACTGCTGAGCTATCTCTCTAGCCCCTTAGGTAGCTCATCCTTAAACAATAGAATCCTTCCCATGACGGTGTTCTGCAAGAGCTCTCCAAGTCAGGAAGTGTCAATATGGAATCCTCCAATACTGAACTGTCCCACAGAGATATCAATGTCTCCCTTGAACCTGAACTGAACTTGAGGCTTATAAGAGATGTGGGATTGTTTTGTGCATGGGCTGTAGTCTCCTCACTAGAGATCCCTGCTTTATGAATGAGCCTTCTTCTATCTCCTTCTCATGGCTCCAAGTGAAGGTGGAGCTCTAATACACTTGGCTTTTTTCCTCCACATTGCCAATGCTCTTTCTCTATTTCTCTCTTTGTAATAGTCGATTTTTTCTCTCTCTTTTTCTTCACTATGTCATATGTCACTATGTCTAGTCTTCTACCTTTCCTGGATATCTCTATCATATGTTTTCAAGTCAGGAAGTATGATGTTTCAATCTCTCATCATTCTCCAAGTTATTTTGTATATTTCAGGCCTTTTGTGGTTCTGGATAAAATTTTGGGTGTATTTTCATATTTCTGAATAAATTCTTAGGGATTTTACTAGGAACAAACAGTATAAATTTTATAGATTGCTTTGAGAACTATATGTGTTTTATCCTCTAATCCATGAACATAGTATATCATTTCACTTATTTATGTTTAGTTTCATTAGCAAAATTTTGATGATTTTCAGTATACACACATTTCTCTTCCTTGTTTAAGCTTAGTCACAGTAGTTTCATATTAAAAATATTATTGTGATATTGGTCATTGTCACATTAGAAACAACTGATTTTGTACTGAGTGACTTTACTGTTTTTTTTTTATTGAAAATAGATTTTTCTCTCATACAATACATCCTAACCATAGTTTACCCTCCCTCCACTCTTCCCAGCTACCTGTCCCTTCAGATCTACTCTCCATCTGGTCTGTTTCCTCTTTAGAAAACAGCAGGCTGCCAAGATATGGCAGCCATTTTGTTTTAGCTATTTTATTATATAATCATTACAATTTTCTACAATTAAGATGATGTCATCTGTTGGCATTTAATCTAGGGTCCAGCCCACAGTAACTTGGCAACCTCACTATAAAACAGGCTGCTTACCTCCTCCTCTCTCTCTCTTGCCCTCTTGCTCTTGCTCTCTTACCCTCTTCCTCCTCTCTCCCCATTCCCCCCTCCCCTCTCCACATGCTCATGGCTGGCCTCCTCGTCCTCTTCCTTCTTCTCCTTCTCCTTCTTCTCCTTCTCCTCCTTTTCCTTCTCCTTCTCCTCCTTTTCCTTCTCCTTCTTTTCCTTCTCCTTCTTTTCCTTCTTCTCCTTCTCCTTCTTCTCCTTTTCCTCCTTCTCCTTCTTCTCCTTCTCCTTCTTTTCCTTCTTCTCCTTCTCCTTCTCCTCCTTCTCCTTCCTTCTCCTTCTCCTTCCTCTTCCTATTCCTCTTCCTCTTCCTCCTCCTCTTCTTTCTCTTCTTCTTCTTCTTCTTCTTCTTCTTCTTCTTCTTCTTCTTCTTCTTCTTCTTCTTCTTCTTCTTCTTCTTTCTCTCTCTCTCTCTCTCTCTCTCTCTCTCTCTCTCTCTCTCTCTCTCTCTTTCTTTCAATTTTCCTCCCCATGCCCTGAATAAACTCTATTCTATACACTACCATACTGTCATATGGCTAGTCCCTCAGGGGGAAGGGATACTTCAGTATGGCCCTGCAGAGACACCCCCTTCCCCCACATCTTACCATGCCTCCACCAAACATATTCTTTCTCTCCTTATCTTTTTATAAAACACAACATCGTCTGCTAATAAATGGACATTCTTTATTCCTTTTAATTTGGGTGGTGTTGATTTTTATAGCCTAATTTGTCTGGCTAGGCCTTTTCCCCGTATTATTTCACATGGGAGTGGTGAAATGGAGTCCTTCCATGTTGTTGTTGAGTAGTCTAATTTTGTGTTTTGCCATTGAAAATTATATTCAGTCTAGCCTTTTAATATTATATTTTTATTTTTAAGTGTTTCTATTTTATTCTTGTTCATTGAGAATTTCTATCAAGATGATACTGACTTTTGTCAATTGGCTACTACAAAAATGCTTGTATGTTTTCTGTCCATTATTTTGTTATTGCGGGGCATTGCTGTGTAAGTTACTTTTTCTACTGTTGTAATGAAATACTGTGACAAAGACACTTAAGGAAAAGTTCCATGCTCTTGTTGATCCCATTCTGCATAATAGACATTCATTCTGCTTTTATGTCATGTGTTTTCCATTCATTCCTCTTTCTCCTATCCTTTTCCCTTTAGGTCTCTTCTTCTGCTCTGCTCTCAGTCTCATAGTCTACTTTCTCCTTAAAGCGCTCTCTCTCTCTCTCTCTCTCTCTCTCTCACACACACACACACACACACACACATACACACACACACACACACACATACACACACACTTTAATCTAAGACTCTGTGTATGAGAGAAATCATGCAGTATTTGTCTTTCTGGATTATTTTGTGTAACAATGATTTCTAGTTTGATACATTTTTTTTAAAATGTCATTCATTTTTCTTTATGATTACAAAATTTTTCTGTGTATATGTATCAGTTTTTTTATCTATTGATCTATTGATAGAAATCTAGACTGGTTTATGTCTTAGCTATTGTGAATAGAAATAAACATGTTGTACATGTATCCTCACAGTATGTTGACTTCAGTTTGATGGTAGTTGTGTTTTTATATTTTATTGAATATAGACTTTTTTATACAATATATTCTGATTATAATTTTCCTTCTCCAAACTCCTTCCATATCTTTCCTACTTACCCACCCACCCAAATTCAAAGCTTTTATTTCTATATCATTCATTAGAATACAAATAGGAGTCTAAAAATTAATAATAATAAAATATAGTAAAATATAATGAAATAATAACAATCAAACCAGAATAGGACAAAACAAACAACAAAAATGGGGCCATAGAAAAAGCACAAGAAACACATACAGATGCTGAGGCACACACATTTGCACTCATAGAAAACCCACAAAACAAAATCAGAAACCATAATATAAAAGCAAAGATTTGTAAGGGAGAAAAAAAACAGAAAAAAATACTGTGAGACAAAAACTTTCAAAATTACCAGTGAGTTCATATTGTGTAGGCCATCTACTGCTGGGCATGGGGCAGCCCCACTGACCTTAAGAGTGATTTGTATACCCAGTGATACTCTGTTGGAGAAAACTAATTTTTTCTTCCAAGATGTCATCAATTGGAGATAACTTCTGGGTTAGGGATGTGCTATTGTGTCTATTACAATTAACAGCCCTGGCACCCCACCTGGTACAGCCCTACGAAGTCCCTGTGTATGCTACTTTAGTCTCTGTGAGTTCATATGTGCACCAATCCTGTTGTGTCTAGAAGACCTCATTTCCTTGGTGTCTTCCATCCTCACTAGCTCTTAAAATCTTTCCACCTTCTCTTCAGCAGAGTTCCCTGAATCTTGAGGGGGAGGAATTTGGTAGAGACAACCCATTTAGGACCGAGTCTTCCAAGGTTTCTCATACATAGTCCCATAGTCCAGTTGTGAGTCTCCGTATTCGTTCCCATATACTGCAGGAAGAAGCTTTTCTGAGCAAGACACTGATCTATGAGTATAGCAGAATATCTTTATTTTATTGTTATTTTGTTGCTATGTTCCCATAATATTTGGTTTTCCCCTAGGTCCATGGTGTATCTACTCTCAAATTCTTGACCACCCAGGAATATCAGAGATGTTTTATTTTCTCATGGGATGGGTCTCGATTCCAATCAGATAGTGGCTGATTACTACCATATTTTTTGTTCCACTATTGCACCAGCATGTCTTGCAAGCAGGCCATTGCTGTAGAAAGCAGGGTTTGTGGTTGGGCTGGTGTTTACCTTTCTTCTGTGGTAGTGTACAGAGTATAGTCCAATGCCATGAACACTAAACAGTAGGGCTGAGCTCTAGGCAGGCACAAGTTCTACTTCACTGTGTTCAATGAGTTATATAGGTATGGTCTACAGCAATAGGGCCATACCATCTATTTGTGGAGAATAACCAATAGTCGTGATAATTCCCTGGGTTGTTTGGGGGGCATTTGGCCAATTCTAATAAAGCAGACGCCTTTGGGTATAGCTAGATCTTGAGGGAGAACTATTCCCAGCTTCCTGAGAAACTGCCACACTGATTTCCACAGTGGGTGTATGCGTTCGAACTCTTACCAGCAGTGGATGAGTGTTCTCCTTACCACACATCCTCATCAGACTACACTGTCATTTGTCTTGACTATTCCAATGGTTGTAAGATGAAATCTCAAGTAGTTTTGATTTTCATTTCTCTGGTGACTAAATGTATTAAACATTTCTTTTAGTACTTCTCAGCCACTTGATTTTCCCTTCCCTCTTTTGAAAACTCTGTTTAAATCTGTTCCCTATTTGTTAACTGAGACATTCCCTCCTTAGGATTCCCCCTTGCTCACTCTTCTTTTCTCACCTGGGCCAACAGCCTGAGGGTCAATAGCCACAGCTGCCCCACTGCCTTATAGACATAAAGCCCAATCCTACCTAGTAGAATTGGACAAGGCTCACAGGCATTCCAGAGGCTGGGGAAGCCTTGATAAACTCACTACACACTATACCAAGGACACTGCTCCAAATGAAGGTATTTCAATATTTATTTTAGTTTAGTTTATATGTTTGTCTTGGGTGTATATCTATGCACCACATGTGGGCATGAACCAGTGGAGACCAGATGTGGGCACTGGATCTTCTCAAACTGGAGTTACAGAGAGTTGTGAGCCACCATGTAGGTGTTGGTAATCGAATTTGGATCTTCTGCAAAAACAACAAATGTTCTTAACCACTGAGCCACCTCCTATGCTTCCCCCTAAAATAACATTTTCATTAAGTTTTTACGAGTATATACTAATTATACATAAAAATGACTTTATGACATTTTATGCACAAATATAACTTAAGGTATTCTAAAGTTTTTTAGGCAAAACTTATTTCTTTGTAACTTTTAATTTTTGTGTCATTTTGGGAAAAAGCTTTTTTCATAATTCATCCTGATATTTTAATTCTAGGACAAACCCTATATATAGTGTTTTCTGCAGTGCAGCCCTGTTTTGTAAAAATACTAATTGGTTTAGATTTAAAAACAGGAATATCTTTTTGTTCTACAAAATAGCTCTTATTCTAAATACTTAGTTTAGCTTACAGCACAGTGCTTTCCAGCATGTAGGTTATTATTCTTATTTTGTGTGTAGCATCAGTGGTTCCACATCTCATCATCTGAACTAGAACTGCAAGCCATTTTAGCCCTCCTAATCCTCCTTGGATTCAATAGCCAGTCCTTTGCAATTCTGGCTTACTAGTTCTTCCATATCCCGAGTCTTCTTCTATCTCAGCCTTCTCTGTTTAAGCTTCATCCAACTGACTAACCATCTCTTTCCATGCCTTTACAGGAATTTTTTTTTTTTAGCACAGTATACCTGACTTGTTTCTTTCAGCTTCATTCTTCTGCTCAGCTTTTCTTTTAAAATTGAACAACTGGTCGTGCCCTTACCCTGCTCAAAATTCAATAGTCGTTTTTCTTCAAGGTCAATTCCCAAGTATTGCACTTGGATAAAATGTCTTTCACACATTAACTTTTGGTTTCTTTCTAAAATTACTTCCTAAAATCACCCTCCA
The DNA here is from genome assembly GCF_011762505.2 of Arvicanthis niloticus. Lineage (NCBI taxonomy): Eukaryota > Metazoa > Chordata > Mammalia > Rodentia > Muridae > Arvicanthis > Arvicanthis niloticus. The sequence continues at coordinate 59,661,540 of NC_047679.1, forward strand.
TGTTCCCCAGTGTAGCTTGCTTTTCCCGTGCTGAACTTCGTGCACTTGCTGCTTGCTCCCTCTGCTGGTAGCTTTATCCTTCTTCCTTCTTAAATCATCCTTCTCTGTGCTATGCTTTTCTGGTAGCCAGAGTTCCCCACTATTGTGAGACTCTGCATACTGTATTTTAATTTTCAGTCTTCTACACTGTATTTGGATAGTTTAATCAATATTTTTAAAGCTTGAAGCTTAGCTTTTACCATAGTGCCTGACAAATAATAAACAAATAAAGGCGAAACCCATGAACTGTGTTTATTTGTTTAAACATTGAATTATATTTGGTCTTTGTTTCTTTTCTTAATTTTACCTTCATGGTATTAATTTTTCTGGGTGTAGTATCACACACCTTTAATCCCAGGACTCAGGAGGCACAGTAAGGCAGAACTCTGTGAGTTCAAGGCTACCTTGTTCCACATAGTGAGTTCCAGGCCAGGGCTTTGTGTCTACAAATTTTGTTTGAACTTTTAGGGATATTATAGGAGCAATGAATTCTGCTCAGCTCACAGAAATGAGACTTTTGCTTTGGTTATCCATATGAAGCCAAGATCAGCTTTCTTGATTATAGCTACTAAGGATCTTGCATCTTTCTTTTTTCTATAGGATGTTTCGTTCTGGAGTAAATTACAGTGATAAGAATTATCATAATATCAATTGCTGGATCAAGGCACAAAACTTGGTATCACCCAACTGTTGGAATTTGAATCCATAGCTTGCTCTACAATACTTAAAATTACATTATTTCATTTCCTCTAAGGTCAAGAACAAGACAAAGGTATCTGCTCTTTCTACTCCTATTCAATGTAGTGCTTGAAGTCTTACTAGAGACAGGAATAAAAGGGATAGAGATCAAATAAAAGAGAAGAGAAATCAAAGCATTCCTGTTTGCAAGTGACATGATTCTAGTCATAAGAGACACTAAAGATTCCACCAAAACCTCTCAGAATTGATAAATACATTCAGCAAAGTAGCAGGACACAAGATTAATGTATACACACACACATACACACACACACACACACACACACACACACACACACACACACAGAGAGTATTTTTATATACACCAATGACTAATGGACTGAAAAAATAAATCTAGGAAACATTCCTATGCACAATATCCTCCCTTCAAATAAATTACTTAGAAATAAATCTAGCCAAATAAATGAGATGCATATACAATGAAACCCTTTAAGACACTGAAACATTTGGGAAGACACAAGGAACTAGAAAGACCTCTAATTTTCATGGATCAAAGGAATCAATATTATAAAAATGGGCATCCATATAAAAATCTACAAATTCAATGCAATCTCAATAAACATTCCTGGACCAGTTTTTACAGATACAGAAAAATAAATCTTAAAATTTATATGGAAATACAGAGGATCAAGGACAGTCAAAACAATCCTGAACAAAAACAAATACTGAGATGATAACTAACACAGATAGGTCAACTTAAAGGTCAACTTGCAGAGAATAAGTTATTGTGGGTATTTGGTCCTAAATAGTACATCTCTATCACAGCTTCTCCTCTTAAGGGTCAGAGAGCATTGTAAAAGTGGGCTGAAAAACTGTGAGAATCAGAAGCTATGGATGACTACAAAGAAAAACAGCATTTTGAAGATCTAATAAAGCAGCTGAACATAAGAGTCCCTGTAAATGTCACAGCCATCAGAGTAACTAACAATCCACATTAAGTAAGAAGGAAATCTGGTTCAAACACAACTCAGTCACCAGTGTTGGCTCAAACGTCTAGAGTTTGATACTGGGCAGTTTATTTTAGGCATATTTATGTACAATACAATTTGAGGGAAAGTTTCTTGGTGTAACAGAATTCGTTATGAACAAGGAGGCATAATTACATTCAAATTCTTCCCAAATTACCTGCCACTTCTTCCATGAATCGGAGTTTAGAGATAGGCTACCTGTGTTATCTTAAGAGCCTGGGGGTGGGATGGGTTCTGGTGAAGTCTCATTCTTACAGATAGCACAGAGGTCACCTAGGTTATTATCTATCTCCACTCCTTCTTGGGTGAGCCCGGAAGTGCCCCTGGTCATACAGATAGTGCAAAGATAACCTAGGCTATTAGCAACCTCCATTCCCAGCCTTTTGTGTGGAAAACGAAAGAGATATCCTTGCTTGTTTAGCCACCTCCAGTTCTGGTTGTGGGAGGTTGGAAGAATCCCAGGTCATACAGATAGCACAGGGGTCATCTAGATTGTTAACTATCTTCAGTCTTGCTTTTGTGAACCTTGGAGAGTCCTTGGCCATAGAGATAGTGTGCAAGGATCACCTAGGCTGTTAGCAACTTCCATTCCCAGAATTCTTTGGTAGAAAACAGGGTATTAAAGTGACAACCCTGCATATTTAACATTCTTAGCATCCCTAGTGTTTAGCTGGAAGCACAAACAAGAACTCACAGTGGTTATAACAGCATGATAAGACCAGCTCAAACTAAAGCCAGACAAAATCTCTGCATGGATGGTGAAAGTGGGCACAAAGTCACATGTTGCAGGGGCCTTTTAAGTACAAAACCACAAAAGTCACCACGTGGTTTTGTTATTTTCCAAGAACTACAACTCCCAGCATTCCAGGACTTTATCTGGTTCTTAGTGAAGCTTACAGGCTGACTTTGGTTCTTACAGGTTAAACTGGAAAATATGCTGAAGATCTAATACCTTAAAAAGAAAAACACTACATGGTCTCTCTTGTACGTGAATCTTAGCAACGATGCTTTTATTTTATAGGTTTAATTTGCAATGCATGTTAAAGTTAGATAGTTGGAAAAGGAACATTGGAGCAGATGACTTAAGGGACCAAGGATAGTATATATAGGCAAAATAAAAATAGAAAGAGACAATGTGGGGGGGGGGGAATTTAAACTTGGAAAGGGATAAGGGATGGATAAATGAGGGAGTTGGGGAAGGCATAACCAAAATAAAGGGTGTATGAAAAAAAATATAGTGAAACCTACAATCATGCAGCCCAAGTAAAATATATAATTAGTACACAGGTGCCATGAAAGAGCAGGGGAAAAGGCTCTGAAATAAAGGTATAAGTGGGGATGAGAATAGGGAGATAGGGGATATTAGGGTATAAGGCTAGGTTACCCAAAACTATGGTATATATAAAGAATCCTTGCAGAACTCCAACACACACACACACACACACACACACACACACACACACACACACACACTATTGCCGTTGCTCTTAGTAGCTCACTACAACTAGATGGTATGAACTAAGTGCTGAAGATACTACTCATTTTAGATGCAAGACAGAAAGAAATAAACCTTAACTGACCAGGGAACTCTCCCTCTTGGCTAGCTTACATAGTGTTAGAAGATGTTATGCAGGGTTCTGGATAACAAAAGCCATCCAGTTTTACCCAGCATCCTACAACACTGATCTGTTTGCCTGGCAAGATGTTCCTTTCGGTACACGGCTTGCTTTACAAGAGGGACTTGATGCACTGTAAACCTGATCCAAAGCTCTCTCTCTCTCTCTCTCTCTCTCTCTCTCTCTCTCTCTCTCTCTCTCTCTCTCTCATTTTATTGGATTTTTAAAATTTACATTTCAAATGTTATCTTCTTTCCCGAAGCTCCCTATCCCATCCCCTCTCCCCTATTTCTATGTTCCCATACCACCCACCCACTCCCACCTCCCTACCCTCGAATTTCCCTACACTGGGGCATCAAGCCTTTACAGGACCAATGGCCTCTACTCCCATTGATGTCTGACAAGGTCATCCTCTGCTACATATGCAGCTGGAGCCATGGGTCCCTCCATGTGTACTCCTAGGTTGATGGTTTAGTCCCTGGGAGCTCTGGGGAGTCTGCGTGATTGATATTGTTCGTCCTACGGGGTTGCAAACCCCTTCGGCTCCTTCAGTCCTTCCCCTAACTCCTCCATTGGGAACCCCATGCTCAGTCAGATGTTTGGCTTCTAGTATTCACATCTGTATTGGTCAGGCTCTGGCAGAGCCTCTCAGGAGACAGCTATACCAAGCTTTTGTCAGCAAGCACTTCTTGGCATCAGCAGTAATAAGTGAGTTTGGTATATCAACTTTTTCTTCCTCCTCCTCCTCCTCCTCCTCCTCCTCCTCCTCCTCCTCCTCCTCCTCCTCCTCCTCCTCCTCCTCCTTCTTCTTTTGGAGACAGGGTTCCTCCGTGTAGCCCTGGCTGTCCTGGAACTCACTCTGTAGACCAAGTTGGCCTCAAACTCAGAAATCCGCCTGCCTCTGCCTCCCAAGTGCTGGGACTAAAGGCATGTGCCACCACTGCTTGGCTTGGTATATCTTCTTTAGAGAAATCTTTGTTAAAATATTTTGACCACTTTTTTGTTTGTTTGGAGCTCTCCTATCAGATTTGTGATTCACTAATAATTTTTTTTCTTTTTACTATGCTGATGTAGTCCTTTGATGTACAATTACCTTTACTTTGATGAAGGCCAACTTATCTACGTTTTTCTTTTAGCCCATACTTTTGGTGATATATCCAAGAAAAAATTGTTAAACACAGTGTTACAGCCTTATTCCTGTATGTGTCAGTCTAAGAACTGAATGGTTTTTAAGTATATATTTATGCATTTTATTAATTTTGAATTAGTTTTTGTGCAGAGTTTTAGCTAATCTGTAATTTTAATATTTTTATGACAAGATTTTTCCAGCACTATTCCCAGCAATGACTATTTTATTCCAATTGTGGCATTGGATCCCCAAGAGCTGTAGTTACAGGTGGTTGTGAACAACCTGACATGGGTGCTGGGACCTGAACTCAGGTGTCTTCTGCAATAGCAGTGTGGGGGTTTCAATGAGATGTCCCTCCATAATATTGAGTATTTGAACACTGGTTAGTGGACCTGTTTAGGAGCTTTAGGAGGTGTGGCTTTGCAGAAAGAAGTATGTCACTGGAGTGAGCTGTGAGATTTTAAAGAACAAATGTTCCTGGTGCACACTTTCTGCTTCATGATTGAGCAAGATTTCGGCTCTCAGCTTGATGCTCTAGCTATCATTCCTGCTGCCTTCTTTCTCACCATGATGGATGATTATCACTCTGGAACTATAATAAACTCTATTTCTTAAGATGTGCTTTATCACAGCAACAAGAATAATTCAAGCAGCAAGTGATCTTAACCATTGAACCATTTTTCTAGAGTCCATTTTTTTGATTGCAGATTTCACTTTTAAAGTACTTAATAATGAGGGGAGAATTACTTCATTCCATTGTTTACTACAGGCTTTGCAAATTGATCTCTTGTTTACAACATTCTTGTCTATTTTACAATGAATTGATTTTGACTTTTTAAAAGAAAATTTGTAAAACACACACACACACACACACAGAGAGAGAGAGAGAGAGAGAGAGAGAGAGAGAGAGAGAGAGAGAGAGATCAGCCAGAATATGATTAACAAAATGACAGCTACTGGAATCTTAGTCTAAAGATCTAGAGTAAGTGCACTCATCTTTCATTCACCCATACCATCCTTATCTCATTTCATATTACTTTTATTTTGCCTTAACTAATTTTTAATTTTATACCTTATTCTACAAAAATTTCAAAGACTTATATGTGTTTGTGTGTATGTGAGCATGTATGTGTAGGTACCCAAGAAATTTGGGGCAGGGAGTCAGATCAACTAAAAACGTTACAAGCAGTTGTAAGCCTCCTCATATGGATGCTGGGATCCAAATGTTGGTCCTCTGGTAGAGCAACCAGTTCTTTTAGCCACCGAGTCATCTCTCCACCCTTAACTCCACATTAGATTTTAAATTTCTCTTCTGAGGCACTGGCGATATCAGAGCCAGCAGTAATCAATTTTGGGTGTCTGCCTCTGTTTTGCTTGTTTTGACCTGGCTGCCATTGCAGTGTTTAACATTCTCCCCTCTGAGTGGTACTGAGGACTGAGTGCTCAAGGGTGGGCTGCTCACAGGGATGGCAAACTCAGAGGAGATATCATTACAACAGATGTTCACATCACAGCCTAGAAACATAGAGCACACAAAAAGTGAGGCAGTGTGACACCTCAGATAGATGCAGCCCAGTTTCCAAGTAGTTTATTGAGAATCTCTGTCTACTCTCATCAGACAAATTAGAGTTTCTATTTTGCTTTGTCCTTAACTACCAGAAAATGGAAACAGCCTAGATTCCCATCAATGGATAATTTTTAAAAATATGTTACCTTTACACAATAGGATATTATTCTGCCATTAAGAAAAGTGAAATTGTGGCGGCTGCTGCTTCTGTGGCCGAGCAAATCATTTGTGGAAGGCAGGCATGTGAAAAGCATGAATGGCTCAGTCTTCATTCCAGATACATAGAAACATGACACATAAATGCCACAGAAAATGGTGAGGGAAAGTGGAGCAAAAAGGTTTGACTTTGGGGACTGGAGAGATGGCTCAGAGGTCAAGAGTACTGGCTGCTCTCCCAGAGGTCCATCCTGAGTTCAATTCCTAGCAACCACTTGCTCATAACCATCTATGATGAGAGCTGGTGCCCTCTTATGGTGTACACATATACATGCAGGGAGAACTCTACATGATAAAGAAATGAAAAATAATAAATTAATTAAAAAGAATAATATCTTTTAAAAGAGAAAAGCAGTGTTTCATTCACACAGAAAAAACTTCTCCAGTTGTAGAATGTGTAAAAGGTCTGTATACCAGCCAGGCTCCCATTACTTCTAGGGTTACAAAAAGGCATCTGTACCATGTGAGACCCTGTACAGCAAAAAAAGAAACTGAGCCTCTGGAACTGGAGTTACAGATGCATGTCAGCAGCATGGAGATGTTGGGAACCAAATCCAGGTCCTCTGCAAGAGCAACAAGTGCTCTCCACCATGGAGCCATCTCTGCAGCCCCGCAGAGGATTAAATTTAAGCCAAGGAGGTTGAACAGTAATCAATGTTTGCTCTGAAGAAATTCTGAAGAGCAATGATGTGAACAGTCTTGTGCCATAAGTGGTTACTTTCCTTATGAGAATGATACTGAACTAGAATAAGCAAAATTCAAAAAAAAAATATACTCCTGAGCTTTGGCTGCATAGTTAACATTATTCTTGTAGATCTTATCAGATGGATTTTGTGTATATATATATATATATATATATATATATATGAAATTATTAATACTTTACTCTGAAATTGACATCCACACTTAGATTTCCTCCCGCATTCTTGACAAATGTCATAGTTCTTAGACTCAACAGTCCCTTAATTAATTGAAGTTTCATGAGCTATTTAAATGTTCGAGGCCATTTTGCTCAGTAATTAGTCTAAACCCATAGTACGGAAAAATTGCATTTTTTCTTTTAAGTTTGTTGTAGAAGCTAAAGTGCCAGTTGCTTTGACATGTGGACAAGAACCCAAGGAGCACTCATTAGTCCAAATGAATACACCGGATTTCAGAGACACACATATTATCCAAATTATCTCAAGATCAAATTGTCCTCAATTACACAGAGAACAGTGTTTGTCCATGATGGTATCTGCCTGGGTTCTTAAGTGATAAAAATGAATCTCTACTTTTTGAGAGATCTTTTTGAAGCAGAAAATAAAGAAAAACAAAAAATAAATCTCTCCATCCATTCCAAAGGCATACTTGTCACTGGCTCTCCCTCGATCCCTCTCCTCTGCTCCTCTCCTTCCTCACTTTCTGTTTCTTATCTTCCTCTCTCTCTCTCTCTCTCTCTCTCTCTCTCTCTCTCTCTCTCTCTCTCTCTCTTCCTCTCCTTCTGACAAACACTATAGACTTCTAGGATACAATTTTGAGGCTTAAAGTAAATTTATTCTTATAGTGCCTACCTAGGTTTGGGCTTTCCACTTTTAAATATTGCAGCCCACTAGGAAATAAAAAAAGGTATTTCCTGTTTCTGCATGAAGTGTATTTAAGTACAAAGCCCTGGATAACAGTTCAACTAATATTGATAATTAAGAAATAGGTGTTGTATTTTTATTGTCTTAAAATGACTGTGGAGTACATCTAAAGATTTATCCTCATTTTATCTATATAATTCTTCGGTGTTTTTCTGGGATGGATTGTTACTTGTGTGTTGAAGAAGGATCACGAGGGTAATGCAGAAGACAAATGCTGTCTCTGAGGGTAAAGATATTCTCCCTGTTTTAGTCAATTTGTTACTCTGAACCAAATTAATAACATGGAATTCATAATAGGACACAGTCAGTCACATATCCATTAACTCTTAGAGAAAGGTACATTTCTCTGAGTCAGTATGGGCCAGAAGTTGTGCAACTCACCTCTTCCTTGTACCTTGAGTAGCTTCCTTACATGAGTATGCCCAGTGGCCACATGCAAATGCTCTGGAGATTTTGTATTGTGCCTCAGAACAGTGTCAGAGGCAGCTTTGCTTATATCTGAAGGCCTAAAATCAGCCATAGGTCTAAGTCAGCCTGCTAACACAAAGTCTCAGGTCTCTGTGGAAAAAACACTGAAACAGCTATTGTAAACAAGCAGCTCTGGTGGAAAATTGACAGCCTAAATAGTCATAGACCTTGGATAGCCGTGGTGGATAGTACCAACTTAGATTAGGACAAGTGAATCATAGGCGGAGTCATAGTGTCCTGTTCCCTGAACCTTCACCCAGCTGACACACTGTTCTAGAAGCTATCTGTACTCCCCCTGAACACCTACGCTCCCGAGTCATCCCCTTCCCCACATCCTGCCTTTTTGTGTATATAACCCGTGTGTGAAGAAGTAAAAATTACGGTTTGATCAGCCTATAGACAAGCCATGTTTCTTTGTGTCTTTGCCTGCTTACCCCCAGCTCTCTTAGGTGATCCCCCCACTCCGTACCCCTGCTGGACAGGACAGAACAGAATGTGAGGATTACTAGTTTTCTCACTAATGAATAATACAAACATGACTCATCAATTGAGTAGAGGTAGACACTAGATGAAAAAGTTTCGAAAAAAAACATGAACATAACATACTTTCTAAAAGGGAAAGCAAAAACACAAAGGAAAACAAAACAAGCCATAGCAAAACAGGATGGTGGAATCAAAGTCAAGAGTGTGTTTGGAGAGGCCAAAAGTGAGGAAAACCTATAATGTATGTCTGTACCAAATGACAGAGCTCTATGTGGTGCAGAAGTCTGTGTATACATAGGGAAATTGAACAAGGGTACTGCTATTTTCTCTGGGAAGAGCCTTAGCCCCTTCATCCTGTGCCCACTACCTGATGTCTTTTTGCTCACAGCTCCCTTACCAGGGAGAACTTGCTAGGACTAAACATTATAGTATTCCATATTTCAGAAATTTTAGGTGCAAGTTCTAGTCATTGTTTCTTGACTTCTTTTTAAATGTTTGCCGCATTCACCTTATTATTTTTTATTTCTTAACATTTCTTTTTTCTTTGAACCTTTTGAGAGTGTAGTGTAGGCATCATAGCCTTTACCATTTAGCACTACACATGTCCTTCAAGACAATAAGCATGCGGTCTTACCTAAGTGTACTTAGAAACTCAGGGGCTGAACATTTACGTAACAGTTTTGTTTAGCTGACAGTCTACATTCCAGTTTCATCTATTCCGTTTCTTATCAGCAGTGGGATCCAAGCCAGGATTGCAGGATGCCTGCCAGGACTCTAAGGTTCAAAGATGGCTCTGCTGTTTTACATCTTTTAAAATACCGCTACACTGAGGCAGAAGATAAGAACTACAGAGTAGTTGGATATTTTCTGTTGTGCCTGGTGGCTGGATAGTGCAGTGTGGATGAGAATAATAACAACTGAAGTTCTCTCACTGAGCATCGTACCCAGTGAGATTCACTCACTAAACATGATGCCCAGATGCTCAGAATGTCTCCTGTCAGCAATGCTAATTTGCTGTGCTAATTTGTGGTAAGATGGGGTCCACTTTCACCCCTGTGTACTTATTGTTTTCCTTTTTGTGGTTCAAAACTTTAGAGAAGAAACTTTCAGGCCATGTTAATTCTATTCCTTGTCACATGCACCTCTCCTATATTTAACATCTTTCAATGATTCATATGTGAACAGTTTTTAATAGAATGTTTGTAAAGTATGACTCATTTAAACTCCATAATTTCTTGTGTGGTTATTGTTTGTCTCTAATGAAGAAGTTGTCTGTTATCTATAATAAATCTAGGAAAAGTGCTTTTGTTCTAAGCCATTTAAATGTTCGCTACAGATGTGGTAACTCCTCTAACCAGAGTACTTGAATTTGTATTTCCTAAAGATAAACATGCTTTCCTTTAAGGAAAAATGAAAGCATGAAATTCACAGGTAAATGGCTAGTGCTGGAAACAATCATTCTGAGTGACATAATACAGACCCCGAAAGACAGATGTCACATGCTTTCTCTCATTTTTGGATGTAGGCTTTAAACATTTAGATATGTGTGTTTTATTTGGAATACCCACAGAGGTCAGGTAATTAGGAAGGGGCCACGACAAGAGGGAGCTTTCAAGGGAGGGAAGATAAAACCCAGTGATAAAGAGGAAAGGGGAATAATGGGACAGAAAGGGTTAACTAGGTTGGGGGATGGGAGGACAAGACAGAGGAGGGAATATAGCTAAGAATAGCTACCACTAAAGACTTCCTGAAAAAAAAAATACATATAAGTAAAACGATAACAGCAGAAGCTTCTTAGAATATGAGCCCACATATATAACATTTCCTTATAGTTCTGGTAGAATTTGGCAGCTAATCAGGCAAATCCTGGGTTTTCCTTTGATGCTTCAGTTTCTTTGTTTGTTAAAGTTCTCTTTAATTTGTAAAGACACATGTCACCAAGACTGACAACCTGAGTTTGATCCCTGGGACCTACATTTTGGAAAGAGAGAATACAATCCTGTAAGTTGTTCTCTGACCTCCACATGTTGCCATGGAATGTGCACAGTTATACAAGTGAGTACATAAAATATAATACAATTTAAAATTTTTGTATTGTGTATATTATGGATGCTTTGCCTGTAGGCATGTCTGGGTACCACATGCATACAATGTCCCAAATGCCAAAGGGGGGCATGGAATCTATGGAACTGGAGTTCTTGATGGTTGTTACCCACCATGTAAGTGCTAGGAATAGAACTAGGACTTCTGAAAGACCAGCCAGGGCTCTTAAGAGCTGAATCACCTCTCCAGTCCAATACAATGGTTTGGGGGTTTGGGTTATTTATTTATTTATTTATTTATTGGATATTTTATTACATTTCAAATGTTATCCCCTTACCCCATCCCCCCACACACCCAGGAACCCTCTATCCCATCTTCCCTCCTCCTGCTTCTATAAGGATTTGCCCCCACCCACCCACTTCCACTTCCCCACCCTCAAATACCTCCACACTCAGCATCCAGCCTTCATGAGACCAAGGATCTCCTTCCTCACCCACCTATGCCCGACAAGGCCATCCTCCCCTACATATACAGCTGAAGTCATGGGTCTCTCCCTATGTGCTCCCAGGCTGGTAGTTTAGACCCTGGGAGTTCTGGTTGTTTGGTATTGTTGCTTTCCTCCTGGGGTCACAAACCCTTTCTGCTCTTTCAGTCTTCTAACTTCTCCATTGGGAAACCCTTGATCAGATCAGTGGTTAGCTGTGAGCATCATCCTCTGAATGTGTTAGTCTCTGGCAGACCTCTAAGGAGACAGCCATATCAGGCTCCTGTCAGCATGCACTTCCTGCCATCCACATCAGTGTCTATCTTTGGTGACTGTACATGGGATGGATACCCAGGTGGAATGATCTCCAGACAGCCCCTCCTTCAGTTTCTGTTCCACACTTTGTCTCCATATTTGCTCCCTTGAGTATTTTGTTACTCTTTCCAAGAAGGACTGAGGCATCCACACTTGGTCTTCCGTCTTTATGAGCTTCATGTGGTTTGTGAGTTGAGTCTTCGCTATTCCAAGTTTTTGGGCTAACATCCCCTTATCAGTGAGTAAATACCACTTTTGTGATTGGGTTACCTCACTCAGGATATTTTCTAGTTCCATCCATTTACCTAAGAATTTCTCGAATTCATTGTTTTTAATAGCTGAGTAATACTCCATTGTGTAAATGTACCACATTTTTGTAGTAATTTCTCTGTTGAAGTAAATCCATCGATGTAATCCACTATATAAATAAACTCAAAGAAAAAAACCACATGATCATCTCACTAGATGCTGAGAAAACATTTGACAAAATTCAACACCCCTTCATGGTAAAAGTCTTGGAAAGATCAGGAATTCAAGGCCCATATCTAAACATAGTAAAAGCAATATACAGCAAACCAGTAGCCAACATCAAAGTAAATGGAGAGAAACTTGAAGGAATCACAGTAAAATCAGGGACTAGACAAGGCTGCCCACTCTCACCCTACCTATTCAATATAGTACTGGAAGTCCTAGCTAGAGCAATTAGACAACAAAAGGAAGTCAAAGAGATACAAATAAGAAATGAAGACGTTAAATATCACTATTTGCAGATGTTGTTTTTTAAATGCTTGGAAACCAATAGCTGGGATTCCCTGACCGAGACCTATACAAGACTGAGCAATCAGTGTTCCATTACAGATGAGGGGCAGCTCCTCCCTAAGTAGCTATGGGCAGTTAGTAATTGTTAGGGAAGGGGTACGTGACGCCACATCCCTCTTGGAGGAGCTATTGAAAGTTAAGTGTTACTGTGGGAGGGAAATCATTTCTACAGTTGACCATGCTCATGCCAGGATATTTAACACAGTGAATCTTTTTTAAAAAATGACATGAAAATAGGAGGGAAACTTGTGTGGAGAAGTAGAGACTGTAGGAGTAGAATGGGAGAAAAATAAATTGCAATGGGTGAAATGCCCAAGGGCACTGCCACATGTATAAAGTTATCGAAGAATAATAAATAGTAAAATATTTTAAATTCTTACACACAAAAATCTATTACACATTATATCTAGTGTGATCAAATTGGCTTCACCCCATAGATAATTCAGCACATGAAGACCAAAAAAATATAATTCATCATATAAAAAAATTCTCAATAGATGCTGAAAAACTTAAATAAGCAAACAAAGAAAAACCACGTCTTATCTTTGCCTTAAAGAGAAAATAGAAAAACTTATTCCAAAAAAGTGAGGCTAGGAAGCAGGTATCTTTATACTAGTGTCTGATAAAATATATTTCCACCTTAAAGTAAGCAGAAGAGATAAAGATGTACACTTCATTCTAATCAAGCAAACAATTAACTAAGAATACATAATAATCCTCAACACGTATGTGCCAAACTCTAGTGAATCCAAGTAGTACTATTAGATTTCAAGACACAAATTTAACTAGTTTATTAGTACTTGGCAACATACATACTATACACAATAAAAAATTGTTAAATTGTATTATATTTTATGTACTCACCTGTATGCCTGTGCACATTCTAAGACACACATGTATGTGGAGGTCAGAGAAAAACTTTCTCCAACAGACAGTTTATTTAGATAAACAGAAGAAACATCAGAATTAAATGACATCATACATCAAATGGCCCTAACAGATGTTTATAAAGTAGTCCTCACAAATACCAAAGAATATACATGCTATTCAACAGCCCATGAAGCTTCTCTACAATAGACCACATCCTGGAACACAAAAAGACCATAACAAAATGCAATAAAACGTAAAGTCAACAGCAAACAAATCACAAGTCACCGAGATTAAACAATGAACTACTGAATGATGAATGGGTCAAAGAAGAACTCAAGGAAGAAATAAAACATTCCTGGAACTAAATAAAAATGAAAATAAAGCATAACCTAACAAAACTTCTAGGGCACATAAAAAGCAGTCCTTTTTTTTTTTTTCATTTTGAAAGTTTCTTTTGTGCAGGTCTGCTCAGTATGCTTGATGAGTAGATACACCAAGGCTGTGTATTCTGCAATATACAATTCTCAGAACAAGTTTTAGTATCAAGAAAAAAAACATTTTTTCCTAGATGGCTGACATTTTTTTAAAGATGCTGGTTCTAACAACTTTTCTTTTTTTTTCCCTTTTTAAAATTGGTTGTAATATCTACATTTCAAATTTTATCCCCTTATCCCATTCCCCCCACCACCCAGGAACCCCTTATCCCATATGCCCTCCTTGTCCTTTAGAATTGACTAAACAAAGGACAATTTCTAAATTCTTAGAATTGTTTCTTCCATTTTTCATTGTAGGCCTATTCTGATAATACAGAATGAAAGGTACTTAATTAGTTGACAGGGTTTGGCAGTCTGGGATGTTTGAACTGTGTTTATATCTTATATATAAAGATATCTTGAGTTATTTGTATCATTTTTGTCCCTGCAGTCTGCTTACATTATTTCAAGGTTAATCTCTGAAATCTTTAATGTTTCTGTGCAGAATAATCACTTTTGATTTCCCAGATGTAGCCACCAGGTTGTGCTATTTCTTCCTTTTTTCTTTTTTTTTTTGGGGGGGGGGCTTGGGGGTGGTCAAGATAGGATTTCTCTGAATAGCTCTGGCTGTCCTGAAACTCACTCTATAGACCAGGCTGGCCTTGAACTCAGAAATCCACTTGCCTCTGCCTCCTAGGTGTTGGAATAAAGGCATGCACCACCAGTGTAAAAAAAAGTTTATTTATTTATTTATTTATTTTAATCAAACCATGATTTTTACTTTTTCACACAGGGGTTATAAACACAAAAATGCAGGATGTGGGGAAGGGGCTAACCCGGGAGCGTAGGTGTTCAGGGGGAGTACACATATCTTCCAGAACAGTGTATTGACTGGATGAAGGTTCAGGGAATATGTCACTATGACTGTCTATGAATCACTTGTTTCTTATCTAAGCTGGTACTATCCACCAAGGTTATCTATCCGCAAGGTCTATGGCTATTAGTTCTTATCCAGGTTGGTAAATTTCCACCAAAGCTGCCTGTTTACAAGACCTTATAGCTATCTGTTTCAGTGTTTTCCCACAGAGACCAAGGCTTTATGTTAGCAGGCTGACTTGGGCCTATGGCTGATTTTAGGTCTTCAGTGTGTGAGCAAGGCTGCCCCTGACATCTCCCTTCTCCAAGTATAGAAGAGCTGTGGTGATTCCAATCTTGCAAAGGCGGGGATAGAGGCCTGATCTCAAGTAATTAAAGGGGACCTTGTAATGGCTCTGATCCTCCTGTCCTTGTTCAGTGAGGCATGAGGGCCATACCTGTCCTGATGTTTTAAAAAGCAGTCTTAAGAGGGATTTCTTTTATCAGTTTGTTTATAAGAGTCAAAATGTTACAAAATTGCATCAGTGTTTTGATGGTAAAACCAAGATGAGTTATTACTGTTTGTAAAGAACAGATGTTTAACAGTTATCTTAAAGATTTATGTAAAATTTGGTGTTTGAAATATGAAATTGTGCCTTAATATTTTGATATTTAAGATGCTCTAGTACTGCCAGAAATAAAACATGGCTTAGTGAGATGAAATAGAAAAATTCAGAAGTAAACAACTATTTTTTCTTTCAGCAATTTAATATTTGACAGAAATTGTATTCCAGATAATAAGGAAATGAGAGATACTCCAACAAATAGCACAAAGCACTACTTATCCACATTGAAAGATAGACCCAGATTCCTAATACTTGTTATGCAGAGAGATCCAAGGGAACTAATTTAAGCCTAAAAAGCAATACCTTCAAATTATTGGAGAAAACAGAATAATGTCACATTCTCAAGATTAAGCACATTTCAAAAAACAAATATTTAAAAGTTCTAAAAGCAAGTTGACATGTTAGAAATTTTGGTACTCAAAAATAACATGATGAACATTAAAGTGTCATTATATATGAATAGGCTTGAGGATGAGTTTACATGTGTGTATGGGGAGAGAGAGAGCAAGAGAGTGAGTGAGAGATACAGAGACACAGAGACAGAAAACAAAAAATTACATATCATTCATAAAATGCAAGCACATTATGGACTAGGAAAATAAATACAAAATGAATCAGCATATAAGTTTATCAGTATTCTTACTAATTAAAAAATGGAGGACCATGTTAGAAATTATTTGGCCTTCAAATTTCCTAACATTCAACATTTAATGCTAAATAATAAGATCAGATAATGAAACAGAAACAAAGAAAACAATAATAAGAATCAGAGTATCTAAGAATAAAAATCACGTCAGTGTAGGTTTCAGAAATATTGGAATTTAGAAGAGGCTGTCCATTAGTTTATGTCAAACTACAGAACTGACAAGATGGCTTAGCACATAGAGGTGCCTGCTGACAAGCCTGATGACCTGCATTTGACCACTGGTCCCTACATGGTGGAAGGAAAAGACAGAGAGTCTCACCCTCAAGTTATTCTCTGACCTCCATGTATACCTTGACATGTGAGTTCAAACACAAATAGAAACTCATACACACTACATAAATAAATAAATAAATAAATAAATAAATAAATAAATGTACTAAAATATTATTTTACAAATGAATTATAAAGCACAGTGCAAAATTTATTATTGTTATCCTGATAAGAGTTATTAAATTATTCAAATAAGTAGGTCTGGTTACACATACCAAGAATCCCAGTAATTGAGAGTCAGAAGTAAGAAGATAGTGAGCCTGATGTCAGCTTGGGTTACAAAGTGAGACTGTGTCACCAAAAAACCAAACCCCACCAAAGTAAGACAAAAATAACATTTGAGAATAGGAGTTACAAAAGATGAATTAATATGATTGGAAAGAGCGTTATAAATAGATATATTGATGTATAAAGCTACAACCAGGAAAAATAATGAGATGCATTGAGATAACAGTGAAGAGCACATCCCACAATTATAGTTAACTCAGTCATTCTGGATTTCTGACGGGGTTGAAAACTTATAGCTATTGACCTTGAGAGAAAAGATCTGAGTGTATGGTCGTCAGCTGACATTCATCCTAAAGCCAGGTTCAGAACTAAATGTTTTAGTTAGGAGAGATGACAGAGGAGCTGGTTAGTCAACAAAATAATGGACTGGGTATTAGGACTACCTTGTACCTCACTGGTACAAATTGGCATAATTATGCTCTAATTGTATTTTGAGAGAAAAGTTTTATTTTAACAGGAAGGGTGATATGTAGGAGGAGCTAAGGTGGGAGGAGTACTGAGAGGAAGAGGAGGAGTAAGAAGAGGAGAAGAAGAAGGAGAGGAGAAGCTAGGTGATGAAAGAGAGAAAGAGGGGGGATACAGGGAGGCAGATATTCATGTATCTCCACCAGTCAAAGATAGTTGTTATATCTAAGTCGGTCAGTGGGTTACACCTCTGATTGAACAATACCAAACTTATAACGCTTATGATTAACATTATTTAAAAAATGTATAAATGCAAAAAGGAAAAGGGGGCATGGGATATGGGTTTCCTAAGGGGGGTGGGGGGGAATGGGGATAGGGGATGCCATCTGAAGTGTAAATAAAATATCTAAAAAAAAAAAAAAAACAGTGAAGAGCACAACTGTTTTTTTCTTTTTTTTAATTTTATTTAATATTTTATTTACATTTCAGATGCCATCCCCTTTCCCCATTTCCCCTCCCTAGAAAACCCCTGCCCCATGCCCCCCCTTTCCTTTTTGCTTTTATACAATTTTTTAAAATGTTAATCAAAGGATTTATAAGTTTGGTAATGCTCAATCAGAAGCGTAACCCATACCCAACCTAGATATAAAAACTATCTTTGACTGGTGGAGACCTGTGAACATATGCCTCCATGCCCCCTCTCTCTTTCTCTCTTTCATCATCTAGCTTCTCCGAAGAGCACAACTGTTAAGCAATAGTATTCCTTGGATGAATTTAACAGAGGTAGGTAGGATATATTTGAAAAAGAGACCATAAGTTGAGTCACTATTTTTTTTCTAAACAATTTGAAATTGGAGATATTTGTTTGTATCATCCTTTGATATCTACATCTTAATTGCTAATGTAGGAATTCTTCCCTTTTACCCATATGAAACATAAGATAGAAAGGTAAGTTGATTTCCTAGGTTATAGAACAAGGCAGGGTAGTATACCATGTTCCCCCATTTCCATAAGAATTAGCTCATAATAAATGCTTTATTAGGAAATTGTTTCCTTGGTAAAAGCATGTTTGTGTTTTCTCCAGCCAATTACAAGGCCTATCCTCTTCCATATTAGATGCTATAAACGACCTTTGGCTGTCGTATCTGAGTCAATACTGTCTGGAAATAGTATTTAGGAGTGTGCCCACATGTATCTTGCCAGAAAGGAAGATCCTAAATCTCTCATTTCCAACATTAACTCTTAGAATTCAGTTCCCATGGATTCCAAGTAATACTTAACAATTTGATTTATAAAATTGAGCCATAAGAGAGTTTTCATTTCCTTTTTTTTTTTTTATTTAGCAAGAGGGAAGGGGCTTGTTATAAATATTTGCCTGGAATTTCTTCTTCCTGCAAGAGAACATATCTTTGAACTAATGTTTTACCAAACTATGGTTCATAAATTGTTTACTTTTAATGTGTCTTTACAGTAAAATCACAAATATTAAGAAGATCATACTGATCTGAATAGTGTCATTGTTTTTGTAGTCTAGACTCTTCATAGTCTAGTTTCTTTTTTGTGATGCCATCTTAATTGTAATACAGGAAAAAAAACCTGTCTTCACACTGCTGCATAATCATAAAAAGAAGCCTTTGTACTAAGAATGAACTTTATAAATTGACCAGCATTAACAGTAAACAATTAGTTTCTTAAAGCATAGCTACTTGGATCAAAGAACTTTTCCTTCTCTACTACATAATTCCATTCACGCACCTAAATCATGAGTGTGTCTTGTCCACTCTCTCTTGGGTAAAATGAATGAATCCTGTTTACAAAAGTTATGGAGTACTGATATATATATAACCGCATAATGTTTAGAAAATCGCCCTCATTACTTTTATCAACAAGTTCTTCAGAAAGTTGTTAGAATCCTCTCAAGCCACAACAGCAGATGGTCATTTTTTATCTAAGACGTTTAAACTCTTGTTTGAATTCTGTCAATTATCTTCTCTGGTGTAGTGTGACAATTTTGCTCATTTTAGGCAATATGTTTACAAAATATTAAGTCAGGCAAGTCACATTTACCTTTTAAATTTTTTTATCTTTTAGTACACCTTTTATTGAGCAAAAATGATGGTGTTCCATGACACAAATAGGATCACTTTGAAGCTCAATCATGCTAGTGCTTACGAAATGTAATACTTTGGTATATACCCAACTGGGGCTTTCCTCATATTCTTATTTTCTTACATAAAATGTAGAAAGAAATGACTATTTGGATTTAATAAAATGAAATATTGTCAGAATGCAGACACCCACAGCCAAACAGTGTATGGAGCTTGGGGACTCTTATGGAAGAATAGGAGGCAGGATTGTCAACCCTGAAGGGGATAGGAGCTCCACAGGAAGACCAACAGGATCAACTAACCTGGACCCTTGGCGCTCTCAGAGTCTGAACCACCAACCAAAGAACATACATGAGCTGGACCTCCCTGCACATATGTAGCAGATGTGCAGCTTGGTCTTCATATGGGTACGGAATGGAGGCTATCCCAAAAGCTGTTGTTTGTCCATGGGATATGGTTTTCTAGCTGGGTTGCCTTATTTGGCCTCTGTGGGAGAGGATATGTCTATCCTTACAAAGTCTTGATGTGCCAGGGTGAGGGGCAAGCCCAAGGGGGACCTACCTGATCAGAGAAGAAGGGGAGGGATTATGGGGGAAGGATTATGGAAGAGGGTGACCAGGAGAGGAACAGTGAGTGGGATGCAAAGTGAATAAGCAAAATAATGATAATGATAATAATAGTAATAAAGTTAAAGAGTGACAAAACAAAGAGCAAAAATAAAACAATTGAAGCCCCCAAAAGTTAGTATCACTCATGTGATTGTAAAGCTCTGGTTAAAAAAAAATATCAAATGTACAGACCATTCATACATATCTAGAAGGCAGTTCTAACAGCTCTAAAGTCATAATAGGCAAAAGAGGAAGAAAGTCAAAGGACAGACATGGGGAGCAGAGATCTCAGGTCATATAATTAAGAGCAACATGGTTGCACAATATGTGTTTCCAGTGAGGAAGTGTATGTGCCTAACTGATTATGGCTATGCTGGGATTTAATTTAAAAATAAAACTTTTAACATTTATGAATGAATGTATGTGGAACTCAGAGGAAGTCTCCTTACTTTTTGGAAGTCAGTTCATGGCTTTCTGATTTTGCTTTTCACTTTATTGAGGCAGGTTCTCTCTTGTTTCACTGGGCCATTAAGCTTCCAGGTGATTCACCCATCTTCTCATAGGGGTGATGGGATTATATGTCTCCTTCTACACTGGCTTCTTATGTTGGTTCCTGGGATCAAATTCTGGCCATCAGACTTGTGAGATTACAGCCCATTGGGGGCTCAATTTAAATATACTTTTTTGATCCCAGAACTTGGGTTTAAGCATGACAAAATGATTTGTTAAATCAAAATGTAGAGATTTCAAACGAACAAAAATCTAGTGTTAAGAGCTTCATTTGCTGTACACTTGAAGTCCATAAGATATATCTTAAAATATATTGTTGTGTGTAGGACTGGCTTAGTGCGAAGAGCACCAGTTGCTCTTTCAGAAGACCTGGGTTCAGTTCCAGGTACCCACAGAGTAGCTCACAACTGCCTGTAACTCAGGTCCCAGAGAATATGATCCCCTTTTTGGGCACCAGATACATATGTGTTGCAGACATACATGCAGGCAAAACCTCACACATATAAAATAAAAGTGAAAATAAATTGCTGTTTTGGTAAGCTCAGACTGTTTAAATTGAGTTGTGTGTGTGAAGTGTTAATTATTCTTCATGGTTAATTATGATAATACTACTTGCCAGGTGTCTCAGGGTCTGTCCTATTTCTTTAGAAAACATTAAGCAACAAAGCTCTTACAGGAAAAACTTGGTGTGGTGTCAGTTTTGCCATTTGGTAATATTGATATAACTCTTGGGCTTATCGCTCTGTCAGAACTAACTCCATTTATGAGGTTTGGTGACATGTATTTCTGATTTACATTTATATTCTGTTTATGGTTATGTATCTAGTCTTCAGCATTTGTTTTAGAAGTCCCTTTTAGTCTCCCTATTCTTATTGTAATTGACACACAATTTTTATTTTCTAGAGCTCACAAAAGGCCCTTTGTTGCCCCCTTTGGATTGAAATTGTGAGGGTTCTAGTTTTCCTTAACACGTTGCTGTGTGTCATCAGACAAGACTCTTGAATCTCTTCTGGACTTTATGTCCCTATATTAAAAGGATGACAATATCAGCCTCCTGGTGTTTACATGGAGATGATATTCTTTTGTGGATTCTGCACAGGTGGGATGAGTGAACCCTGGGGGAAGTGAGGAAAGCCATTCTATACAGCTGTTCTTTCTCCTGAGCACACAACGTGGCAGCTGCTAGATTATTCTCCTACAGGATTTCTTAATAGAAAAATTGACAGGAAAGCATCGTTCTGATGAGTGAATCCTGCAAACCTGTCTTCCAAATTCCAACACTTCCATTTCACCAAGATTGTATGTGAGGAAAAACTCATGCTCATCAGGTCCTGGAAGTCAGTTTTACCTGGGGTGGGGGTGGGGGTGGGGTCCCTAGGGGTTCACAGGCCAGTTTGAAGAACCACTGATTCAGATGCTCCTAGAGTCATGCATTTCTACCATGTTCCACAAGATGGTGGTATTATAATGTGAATTAAATTAAATGTTAGGTTAAAAAGAAAAGATTGAAAGCATTTGGTCCTTTTTGTCTCCCTTAAGAGAGTAAAGGAAGAGAGTGTTGAAAATGTTTCTAGAACTTCTCTTCTGAGCCTTCATTTACCGCACAGAACACTGCTTCTTGAATAGAACTTTACCAGAAGTCACTTAGGGTGACCTTTTGCAAACATGAAAGCAAAAGAAGGGCTCTTGAAATACTTCATCATTTAGTTCTTTTCCATTAATTAAACCCACCATTTTAAAAATAATGCTACCCCTTGTGTTTTCAAACCTTGCACTCTGGAACTCCATACAATTTTTTTTGGAATTAGGATACTTTAGGCTTATTTTTCTTAATTGTATTTATTGAGAGAAGAGACACAAATTCTTTTGTGAATAAGCTGAGATCTGCAAACCCTCCTCCAAGAAAAATATGTATGTGAAAATTTCATGGAATTCCAATATACCCTGAAGTTCTGACATGGATTATATGGGAGAAACTGTGATCACGCACTGCACAATGATCCTTTTGTCAAGAAGAGAATGTGTATAATCTCTCCCATAGTATGCTGCCAAGTGATGTCTTAGCTGTCATAGTTGGCCTAAGGACTTTCAGTGATGTTAGCACAATTATGAAATCTGCTAAGGATACATTTCCCAGAAAGTGTTGGTCTTGGTAAGGATTGGCACATGACTGTTTTCAAGTTTCATCTGCTCCCTTCAGTAACATAGCTCATCTTATTAGAAAAACAAGAAGTCTTTTTCTTTCCTCAAAATTCATGGTTTATTTATTATTATAAAATATTTTAGTGTAACACATCACTTAGTCAAATAGGAAGGAAATACATACCAGTCTCAAAAACATAAAAAATCACTTGGTAAAATAAAATACTTCCATATTTTTTATGATCTCTAGTAAAATAGGAAGAAAAGTGGATTTCCCAAACATTTCTAACTGATACTAATGTACAAAAACCCAACTGGTTTTGTACATTAAAAAAAGATGTAACTATAGTTATTTGTCAAAGATGATATTATTATTTTTAAGTTATGAAAGAATTAAAGAACTATTAAAATTGATTTGCAACAAAATGGCTAATTATAAAATATGTATTTACTATTTGGGTTCTTATATTCTAACAATAATCAGAAGATAAAAGAAAATGAAGGATCAATTTATAGTGCTTGCAAACTATACATTACTTAAATAAAAACTTGGGAGATGAAATATAGAAGGAAACTTACATCAATGGAAAACTAAACCATGATCTTAGAAGGTTAGAGGTCTAGAGTCTTTATATGTTACTTTTATTGTCCTGCAGTTGTTATCAATTTTGTGTATTATTATGTAGTGTTTTTCACTTGAAACCTTGTGACTGAAGTTTATAAGAATATGTTATCACATATTGGTTATTTCTCTATTGTTTTAGTACAATACTATGACTAAGGCAACTTATAGAAGAAATACAGTAAGAATCTGAGCATTCACATCTTCAATCACAAGCACAAATCAGAGAGAGCAGACAGTAAAGTGAGGCTGTAAACTCCCAAATCCTGCCCTGGCCCCAGTAACATGCTTCCTTCAGCATGTAGCTCCACAACCTCCTTAAATGTGGCACAAACCAGGGACTAAGTAGGTATTCAATACCAGGGCCTATGGGGGACATTCCTTATTTAAACCATTCCAGTGTCCCTTCAGAGTTTTGATGAAACTATTTGCTATGAGATACTTCTCTCCACCTTCTGAGTTATAATGATCTTTTTTCATACTACCCCAGTAGTTAAGAATTTTTATCAGGTTTTATTTTTCTATATTAGAAAGCTAAAGGATGATTTTGCCTTTTTAGATATCAAATTATTGTATTTATATTGTGTTATTTTTACCCAAATGATGAGCCATATACATCACACCAGAGCCTTTAATTTTTGAGAATTTTATTATTTGAAGCTCTCTATTAAGCATTTATTCATTTAACTATCAGGATTTTATCCCTTTCTGCAGATAGAGTGGCATGTTACACCAGGAAGAAGGAAGAGGCACACACTAAGCCAATGGTTTATGGCATGTTCTCTAGGGGAAAGAGTTCTGCAAGATGGAACTAAATAGTCTGAACATGTCTAATTTCTAGTTTTTAAAATTTTCACATTTTCATATTTTGCTAGGCAATAGTCTATTTGTTGTGCCAGGATTGAATCCAATCTCTTTGTACATGGTAGGCATGATTGATTTTACTATGCTATAGTCTAATTGTTAAGTACATATATTTTAGTGGGGTGGAGATAGGAGTACAGTTGAGCACGTCCCAGGACCACCTATAAGTTTTAATCCAACATCACAAAACATACTTATTTTGACTTTGAAAATAAACTCCGAAACATATATTAGTAAATGTTACATACCATGTTTAACACACCTATTAACAGCATCTTGACATGTGAACTTTCGGCATATTTCTGTGTACAGTTTTCATTGTGCAAATTGACCATAAAAGGGAATTGGTGGATTAGATATATATTAATGACATACTATTGTGTCTTTTATAGTCTTTATTGGCATATGTTCAGAGTCCAATTTTATTTAATAGGATTCTTTAAGTTATATGTGATAGCATGTTTACAATCCTAGTGTTCTTAGCACCCAAAGGTAGGCAGAGACAGAAAAATTTCCAGCAATTCATGGAGCAGGCTAGCCTGATGTGTGGTTGTCCTCTGACCTGCACACATGCTCCATGGCAAGCACACACACACACATACACACACACTCACACACCATGCACAGGCACACTTTCATGCATGGACACACATGAGACAGAGACAGAGAGACAGAGACAGACATGTAAGGGAGAGGGAGAGGGAGAGGGAGAGGGAGAGGGAGAGGGAGAGGGAGAGGGAGAGGGAGAGGGAGAGGGAGAGGGAGAGGGAGAGGGAGAGGGAGAGGGAGAGGGAGAGGGAGAGGGAGAGGCAGAGGGAGAGGGAGAATGAGAGGGAGAATGAGAGGGAGAATGAGAGGGAGAATGAGAGGGAGAATGAGAGGGAGAGGGAGAGGGAGAGGGAGAGGGAGAGGGAGAGGGAGAGGGAGAGGGAGAGGGAGAGGGAGAGGGAGAGGGAGAGGGAGAGGGAGAGGGAGAGGGAGAGGGAGAGGGAGAGGGAGAGGGAGAGGGAGAGGGAGAGGGAGAGGGCTGAAGTTAACATTCCTTTATATTTTCTTGCATCTTTTACTGCTTACCCTTTTCCCATCTTATATTCTGTCTTACGTGGGCTCCATGACCTGCCCTTTTTACTCAGTCCTCTTAAGAACCTGATTTCTCCCAGAACTCAGTAGTTTTTGCCTTCTCCCACTGCTATTCTCTCAGGCTCTTTGCATCTGCCACCTGTTCTAACAGCTGGGAACCAAGATTAACTGAAGGGGAGTGTTGAGTTGCTGGAAGGGGCCCAGACACTAGTCAGCCGAGCTGCATCAAACCAAATACCACCAGCTCCACACCATGTTTCCCAAAGTTTAACTGAAGGTGAATGATTTGTTGGAAGCCTGGCAATGTAATCCAGAGGAAAGAACACTAGAATGGCCATAATCCCTTCAATCTGTTTTTCACCACAATGTAGGCATTCATTTAATATGTGACTTTTGGCAAATGACCTTCTTTTTTTCCTTTCAGTTTAGTTATGTGTAAAGAATTTTTAATATTATAAAATCTATTAGAATTTTATTACTTAATGCTTTTCACATAATATCATGGTTTAAAATATTTGATTAGTTTTTTGAGATATTCACACAGTGCTTTCTATCATTTTCCCCTCTTCACAACTCCTAATATATTCACGTTCTCTATGCCAAAGACTCTATACACCCAACATTGAGTTCTTTTTTCTCCCAGTGATTCCAGTTTGTATTCCCCAACAACTGTAGGAATGGGGCTTTCTCTTAAAGTGTGGTGAACCTAGCAGGGGGTCACACCATAAAACAACATGACCGTTCTTCTCACAATAGCTCTTAAATGCCAAGAGCTTTTTAGCTAATGGTGAAATTTTGTGCCCACCTCCTCCCACCCCTCCATGCTGGAATTTTTGTCTCCCTTCAGTTTGTGCAGATCTTATGCATGCTGTCAAAATTGATGTAAGTTCATATGTACAGCTGCTCTGTTGTGTCTTGAAAATATTGTTACTTTGAAGTTGCCCTTCATCTTCATTTCTGACAATCTTTCTGTTCCCTCGTGCACAAAAATACCTAAGCTGTTTTCGGAGGGCTCTGATATGTCCTATTTGGGGCTGAGCTCTCTATATCTCTGCACATTGATCATTTGGAAGTCTCTATGCTGTCATTTACTGCAAGAACCTTCTCCTATGAGGGTTGAGAGATACTCTGATCAATATACATAGCACTAAGTCATCAGGAATCATTTACTACTATGTTCATTTAGCAGAACAATAGTATTACATTCTCCCCTAGAGCTTCTGACTTATCTGGGGCTCAGGTTCTTGCCAAGTATGGGTTTCATCCCACAGAATATACCTTAGATCCAACCTGAAAGTAGTTGGTTCCTTCCATACAATTCATGCTACTTTGATACCAATGCCATATCTTGTCAGTCAAATCAGTATTGTAATTGAGATTGATATTTTCTTCCAACATTTAATGTCTTGCTGGCCTTAATGGGAAATTGTATATTTTTAGAATTTACTTAGAAGGGCTATACATATTTCTATCATTATTTGCATTTTATATAGTCAGCTGATATTCTTCATAGACATTTCCTATATTTTCATTAATTGTCTTTTTTGGGGGCCCAGATTGTGAGTAATGTCTTCAAGGTACTGATTGGATGTCATTATCTGAATCTGTTCCCTCCACTCAAAATTACAGTTGTATCTGTTTGGTGCTGAGTAAATTAATACACCATTTAATTCTCTAAGAACTCACTTAATTGCCTTTGAGTTCTAAGCTTTTTAAAAAAGCATCATATGGCAGTATGCTTGGGTATTAGATCTGGGGTCATTTTCAATGTTAACTTCATTTTGATTCCTATTCCAATGCTCTTGGTGGAATTGAAAAAAATCAAATTGCACTTCTTATGCATTTAACACTTGTGTGGGGGGGTATATGGGTGTTCATAGGCATGCCTGTGACAAAGCACATGTGGAGGTTAGAGGACAAATTGTGAGAGTCAGGTTTCTCCTTAAACCATATGGGTCACAAGGATTAAACTCAGATTGTCGGGTTTGCTAATCAAGCATTTTTATTCACTCACTCATGGAATTAGGAGAAGGGATAGAGACAAACTCTAGTTGATTCCAATGAGTTACAAAAGTATCTATTGAGATTAGAATGAAGACAATATGAATAATGATAAATGTTCAGCTGTTTTATATATTATTACTTTCTCCTTTTCTACCTATGTTTCTTGGAAAGCAAGTTTCTCTATTTTGAGTTCACAGGGATCAAGGAGACTGTCCTTAAACTCCCGTTCAAGGGCAGATTAAACAGCACTTTCCTCAGAGCAACTGATGGTAATTTTAATAGAAAGAGGTAAGAACAGAATCTGTAGTCAACATAGGTATCCTAATTACGTTAAAAAGAATTCCCATTGTGTTCAACAAACCCAGATGACTAGGAGTAAGATTAGTGAAATCAGTGGCATTGTAACATGACTTTCTGTCTCTGCAGTAGGCTTGACAACCAACCATTCTCAACTGTGTGGAAAACCAACAGAAGAATGAGGATGGTGTTCCTTCAACACCTCATTTCCACAGCATTAGAATTATTTAACATATTTGGTGGTTTGCTAGAAGATATTACTGCCTTGGAAGGCTGACTTTATTTAACTCAGAAGTCATTTCATGGGATATGCACTTTTCCTTTGAGGCATATGTTGAAAATATTTAGACACAATGATTTAAGTTTTATAAAGTCACCAATAACATATGATGAAAACAATGAACTAGGCAATAGTCTTAAGGGAATTTTGTAGAATTAGATAAGTCTTAAAAAAATTTGTAGAATTAGATACAAAGAGATATTTTGAAAATCTGTGGTACATTCCTGAGATTCTACGAGTCTATGTGTATACATTGGATGTATGAAAGTCTGGATAGTTTACATGCTCAGAAAAGACCAGAGAAGACTCTACCTTAATACTTATGTCTTAAGTTGTGGCTCCCTGCAAGTAGTAAAGTCTCTGTCTCTGTCTGTCTGTCTCTCTCTCTGTCTCTCTCTGTCTCTCTCTGTCTCTCTCTGTCTCTCTCTGTCTCTGTCTCTGTCTCTCTCTCTCTCTCTCTCTCTCTCTCTCTCTCTCTCTGTGTGTGTGTGTGTGTGCATTCTCTCCCATACAGTTCTTTGAAAAGATTAGGAAGATTATTAGTTTCTGATGTTTAAGAAAAATCACTATATAATAATTAGCTGATCATTAAGTTGATTGAACAGACACTTCAATGACTATATAAGACACAGACTATAGAGTTTCCAAAATTAGTTTTAAAAGTTCAATAAATGGAAAAAAGTAAGCCTATACAAGATGTAAAATCTGACTCCCAAAGCCTGGCATATGTAAATATTGATATTCTAGATAAAATTATGAGGCATATAAAGAAATATGAGTTCATAGTGTATACATACACAGAAATGAACTTAAAGTAACCATCTTTAAGGAAATCTGCATGTTGGAAATATATTGCAAAGATTTTGTTATGCATTAATTATTTTGTATTAATGTATTAGTGGAGTTGTGTTAGTTAGCATTATTATTGCTGCAGCACACAGCTTATCTTCTAGGCCCTTATCTTGTGGCTCCACTTCACCACAGATGCTGTTCTTGGTGGTCATCCCATAATGTTGGCATCTCCAAAATGCTGTGTTCTTCTGAGGCAACTGGGCTGTACTTTCTCTATAAGCCTCTCCCAGAGTCTCTTCAGAAACTTCAACACAGTGCCAAGCCTCATCTGCTCTCCATGACCCCTTCATGCCTTCAAAGTGCCACCTGCATGACTCTTACCCTACCAGTTCAGTTGCCAGCCTAAGGTACAGTCTTGGCCATCTCTAGAACACAGCTTTGTGTGCTGATCCCAAAGAAACACTTCCCCCCAAATTTTATCTCAATGATTCTGGTCTCTTCTTAATCAAAGAAAATTCTTCACCACAGCTAATCAGACGCCACAGACATAGATTTTTCACACTAATGGTCCAGTGGTAGGGTTATTTAGTTTGCTCCCTCTGAAACATCACAAAGTTTCCATTGTCTGCACTGCTCTCAATATTCTTACCTTCTATGCTTCCACAGAACAGCCCACTAGACTCTCAATACTCAGTGGCTTTCTAGCCCAAAGTTCCACAATCCTGCTTAAAGCATTATCAGGTTTGTAAAAGCAATACCGGATAATCTTGATGCCAATTTCTGCCTTAGGTTTCTATTACTGTGAAGAAACACCATGACCAAAAGTCATATTAGAGAGGAAAGGGATTTTTTGGCTCATATTTCCACATCGCTGTTCATCATCAAAGGAAGTTAAGACAGAAAATCCGACAGGGAAGGTACCCAGAAACAGGAGCTGATGCAGCGGCCATAAAGGGGTGCTGCTTATTGGCTTGCTCCTCGTGGCTTGCTCAGCCTCTTTTCTTATAGAACTCAGGACCACTAGCCAAGGGATGACACCACCTATAATGAGCTGGTCTCTCCCCCCACCCCCCCCCATCAAACACTAATTAAGAGAATGCCCTATAGGCTTGCCTGTAGCTGAATCTTATGAAATCATTTTCTCAATTGAGATTCCCTTCACTCAGAAGACGCCAGACTGTTTTGAGGTGAAAACAAGATTACATTGTGATATTTCAGTACTATGCTCTCACCAAATCAAAGCATTTCCCTCTCTTCACCATTTCTTTATGTTTTATGCAACATTGGGTTTCTCTTTTCTAGCTCTTTATAAACTATATAGTAGGTTAACTTCTAGCAATTAGTAAGTTTGTCTTCAAGTTGACTTTATTTTATTATTTATTTATTTATTGCTTCCAAATTTGACAAAGAATGGTATTTGTCTTTGTCTGGATTATTCCACTTAGATTACTGTACTTTAGTTCCTTCCATTTTGTTGAAAATGAAAGAATTTTATTTTTCTTTCCAGCTGATAATTTTGTCATTGTGTGTATATATACCACATTGTCTTTATCCATTCTTGCATCGATGGGAACCTACACTGATTCCATATCTGAGCTATTGTGAATAGCATTCCAATAAACATGAGAGTGCAGCTATAACTGCTATGGTGACTTCATTTCCTCTGCATTTATGTACAGAAGTTTAATAGCTGAATCACATAGTAGAACAATTTTTGGCTTTTTAATGCTCATTATACTTTGGCCATATTGCTAATGCTGATTTATAGTATCATCTGATAGTTTATAATAATTCTTTTTCCCTTATATTCTGACCAAAATTTGTTGTCTTTTATCTGAAAACAGCTATTATAACTGAGGTGTAATGATTTCTCAATGTAATTGATTTATAGTTTGCTAATGGCCAGGCTTACTATTTTTCAAATATCAAACATTGGTATTAATTATAATCTCATTACTGTGACAGAATGCCTTATAGAAACAACTTAGAGGAAGGATTTATTTTGGCTTGTTATTTCACAAGGTTCAGTACATGATCACTTATCTCTGTATGATTTGGTAGAATATTATGGCATTGAAAGCATATGTCAGAGTAGTTCACTTTCTGGATAATTAGGAAACAGGACACAGTGGGTTTCATGGACAAGATACTCACAAGGGACCCCTCTCAGTGATCTAAAATCAACTAGGTCCTGTGCCTTATAAAGTTTCCACAACACTCCAAAGTACCAGCACCATCTGGAAACCAAGCATTTAACACGTGAGCTTGTGGAGCCATTTGATTTTCAAATGATAAACTTCTGCCCCTGTACTCCCAAACCTCATGTCCAGTTAATGTTGCAAAATGCACTTAGTTAATCTACATGAATCTCTAAAGTCTTGAGAATGCAACACGTTTTCAAAAATATAAGTCTAGAATCTCCTCTGAGACTCAAAGCTCCTTGAAATGCCTGGAAAATCAAAAGGAAAATTGTCCACTTCTAATCTGCAATGTCAATGAGTAAGCATTCTCACAATGAAAAGAAAGAGTAGGAGACTAATAAGGGATAGAAGACTTGAGTGATATTGAAATCCAGTAGGGTAAATGTATGGTTTGAGCTCTAGCTGTCTTGAGAAGCTTTGTCCCTATGGCTTTTTCAGGTTTCAGCACATATAAGCTCTCTCTTGGACTGACTCTATTCACTGTCCATAGCATTTTTCAGCAATGTTCCACATTCCTGGCATGTCCAACATCCTGAGCTCTTCATTGTGTAGGATTTACTCTTCAAACACTGGTCTCTCCTGAAGATCCTGTTACACATTGCCTAGCCTCTTAGACTTTTCTTTGTAATCTTTGAGCCAGCCTCTACGATGCTACTAGAATGTGTATTCTGCATCCTACCCAACCAGCATCATAAGGATGATATTAAGGACTGCTGGCAGCTCTACATATGTGTTCTCAATATCTATAGCAGTATCTGAATGCCCAGGCTGCTGAAACTATAAAAAAAAAAAAATACAAAAAATAACCTACCTCCCTAGGTTGCTCTGTGTTAGAGGGGTACCCCATCAACTCAAATCTTTGTTCTTAGGAGAATGCCATTCAAGTGAATTCACAGTTTTATAGCTTGGAGTCTGAAATGGGTTGGGTGATTCCTGGGATGCTGCAAAACCTTTTTACCATTATTCCAATGTAAGAGAGTGGCTTTAACTTAATGGTGCCAATCTCTTTAAAAACAAGTCTACTTATTCATAACATTCAACTAATTGATTCTTATGGATAGATAGCAGTTTTTTCAAATATTTTTGCTCTGTTGTTTTACTACAGACCTGTCTAAGAGCACCCATCAATGACCATACTTCAGCTGCATGCTATTCTTTTTTAATTTTTTAATTTTTTTTTTTTGCCAAACTAGTGAATCTTAAAAACCAAACCAAACCAAACCAAACCAAACAAAAAACAATTAGCCCCACTCAAAGTTCAAGAACCTGGACAAAAAGTAGACACTATTTGTGACATGAATGGATGTGGTGGTTTGAATGAAAATGTCAATTATGGGACCATAGCAGTTTCACTATTAAGGAGGTATAGCTTTGTTGGAGTAGATACAGCTTGTTGGAGGAAGTGTGTTACTGGGGGTGGGCTTTTAGGTTTCAGATGCTCAAACCAAACCAAATGTTCTTACTCTTTTCCTGTTGCCAGCTGATCCAAATATAGAACTCTCAGCTCTGTTTCCAGCATCATGTCTGCCTGCATACTGCTATGCTTCCTGCTATGATGACAATGGACTAAACCTCTGATTGTAAACCTGACTCAAATACATGTTTCCCTTTATAAAAGTTCCCTTGTTTATGGTATCTCTTCACAGCAATAGAAACTAAGAAAGTAGATCTAGTCTAGTGTTTAGAAGAATTCTTATTCCTTTTTGAAACCTTGTGATCCTGGCCTTCATTGTCTTTATCACTTCAGGCTTCTGGTCTTTTGATGTCATTTCAGATGTGCTCTGATGGTAGTCAAATATTCTTAAGCATATATCTCCACATTCTGTCTTATTCCTCCCAGAATCTAGTTCCAAAGATTTAAGACATTATAGTCAAGTATAATCAAAAGAATGAACCACTCCTCTGATACCAGTTTTCTGTACTAGTCAGCTTATCACAGGTGTAATGAAAAATACTTGAGAAAATAGATTAAGGAAAGACATTTAGTTTTAGCTCATGGTTTCAGAGTATTCTGTCCATGACAGATAGGAAAGCATAGTTTATGTCACTGTGAGCAGAACATAGGTTGAAAAAGAAAGAAACAGGGATAATAAACTCCCCAGGGCTTACCTTCAATGATTTACTTACTCCTCTTGTCTTGCACTGCTCTACTGACTGATAACATCATGCATATTTATGTGTTTATTAACCATTTGTATAAATTCATTATAGAAATACCTTCAAATATATTGTTGATTTTAAAATTATTTTTTATTGTTGAGAGATACATAGTAATATATTTGGAAACTGGATACTTATCAGATACATTATTTAAAAATACCTTCTCCAATTTTGTGTGTTATCTTGTTTCATTACTGGTAGTATTGTTTGAATCAAAAATGTTTTAATTCTGATGAAATGTAATTTATCTATATTTGGTTTTGCTGATTTGAGTGTAGTACCATTTCCAAGAATTCACTGCTAAATACAAGGTCACAAAGATGTAGCTCTGGAATTTCTTCTAAAAGTTTTATAAATTTAACTCTTATAAGTCTTTGGTATATTTTAAAATAAATTATATAATGTTGCATTATTATTTGAAAATGCAATATATTCCATGAATTTAGAGAAAAGCCATATCTAGAAACCTAGTGTATTATCTAGTAACTAAAAGATATAATTATAATTATTTTTTAAAGTTTGAAGGGAAGTACCCTGCATGAACTGATAATGCTGCCCCTAGAAATCATAGGTCTTTACACAAAAATCCTGTGCTTAAACAAACAAGACATGAAAAAGAAAAAGATATGTCATATGTGGAATATCTTCCTATCTGTTGTTGGCCCATCCTCAGAGACTCCAAAGAGATTGTCTTATCAGACTCTTCCCACTGTTACAATAGTAGCATATTTTTTTTTTTTTTTGGTAACTAACCACTTGCTCATTGGATATGAAGCACAATCCTCCAAAGAGGATACATATCTGGTACTGTGAATATGGGTAAAAAATCTATAGCTTAGGGAATCACAGTCCCTAAGGATGAACATACTACTAAAGTATTGCTAAATGGACATGTAGCTAAAATATCTTTGAAAATTTTTATATCTATACTCTTAGACAAATGCTGTTGTCAATCTTTTTGTCTATTGAGAGAAAATGGTATCTAAAGTCTTCTACAGAAGTGAACTATACAAACCACAAAATCAACTTACTTAGTCAAAGTTTGCCCACCTTTACAATAGAGGCACAAATGTTGTGGGGGTAACCAGTCACCTTCTGATTGGATCTGAGATCCATTGTACAAGATGGAACACTTGCCTGTTACTATAAGCCTGGTTTTTAGGTATGTTTCTTATTTTGACAATTGCGTAATTAGATGTTAATACGAGAAAAGCTGGATGAAGGTTACATCTCTCTGTACTATTTTTTTTAATAACTTTTACTTTTTATTATATTTTTAAGAATCTTTATCTTTCCATTTGTTGTGAAATCCTAAAATGACATAGTATAGCATAACATAACATTGACTTGTATTAGAGGTAAGCATCATATAACATTAAATTCATCTTAAAGATTTTAATACTATGCAAGTCAGTGGATTTCAGCACATTTGCGTACTCTCCAGCCATTATAGCTAGTTTTAGAGCATTTCATCACCTCCAAAAGAATTTTCTGTACCCATGAAGCAATCACTTTCTGTTTTGTTCTCCTCTCTGCCTTTGAAAACCACTAAACTGATGATGGATTTGCTTCTTCTCTACATTTCATATAAATTGGATGGAACAGTATGTGCTCTTCTCCGCTTTTGTTTCTTCCGTTTAAATCTTAGGTATATACTAAGGAAAATTAAAAACAGATGTTTTAAAATTTTTTACACTAGAGATTTATTTTATTGTTGTGTCTTAACTTGGTTTAGGTCAGCCCTAAATACATATACAGATGAGCAATGCCTAATGGATTCCACAGCTTGCATTGACACATATGTATGTATGTATATGTATGTATGTATGTATGTAACAATAATAATTAAAGAAGAAGAAGTTATGAAGCTGAGGAGTGAGGATACATAGGAGGAGTTGGAGGGGGAGAAGCTAGGGTGGAAATGATGCAAATACAGTATTCATGTATGAAATTCTCAAAAATAAATAATAAAATAAATGTTATAAGTTGTGCAAAGTGATCATTAGTGACCTAAATCATTCTACCTAAAAATAAAAACAACTGAAGTTATTAATCCACTGATAAATGTATTAAAGGTATAAAATAAACATACAATGGAATATTAAAATGGATAAAGTACATGCTGTAATGTGGATAAACCTTAGTAATGTTACTCTAAATTGAAACATATTTAAGTTGCCATGTGCAGATATGTTCCAAGGCTTTATATAGTATAAAACTTTAACAAAACTACTGAAATAATTGATTCAAAGGTACCCCCAAATAGTTTAATATTGAATTGGTTATTATTTTGTAGGTGTCCAAATTTTTGTAAATGTGACACCTTTCATTAAACTGTATATGTAACATGTACATGTATATTTGTATATATCATGAAGGATTACTAATCAATAGCATAAATGTATTCTGCAGAAAAGTGACTTTTTAGTATGTATAGAAAATATACCTCAAACAGTCTCTAAAATTTTACATGTAAGATTTTAATTTTTGTTTTGTTTCCAGGAATTTATGCTTTATGAGAATTAACAGAAGTATAGCAAGCTACAATAAAAATAAAAAGTAAGAATGTTTGGTCAATTTTAGGTCATCTTTTTGCATTTGCATTCTCATCATTTTAAAATGCCAAAGATTACATAAATATTCACATATGCATAAAATGCCTGAAAATGACACTAAGCTGTTAGCACTGGTTACCTCTAAGAAGTTGTTAAAGAGGGACAAGTAGAGACTTTTATTTAAAACCCTGTGTGCTGTGTTGCTTTGTTTTGTCCTGATAATTATGTGGTTTTACTTCTCTTTACTTTTGCAGGTGTCATTCAACTAACTCACTGTGGTTCACACAGCAGGATTAGATACTGTGATTTTGTGTGACTCCCTTAATTTTATACATTAGGAAATGGATCCAGAAAATGAAATGGCTTATTCAGGCACAGCCTGTACTAGAAACACTTTGGGGAAGTAAATCCTCCAGACTCTTGGAGTTCTTTTTCCATTCCCCCACACCTGTTCAGTTACATTGCCCATTCCTATGAAATATAATCACAAAACCATCAGTCATTCCAAATGTTCCAAGGATGTTTCCGGAGTGCACGATTCAGAACAGCAATGGAAAGATTCTCACAGTACAATATTTGTCTGTTACCATAATCCTAAAAACGGCAATCACATTTCCAAGAATGAAAACAGATGCAAATGTATAAGCATTTGGAACTGAAACATAGGCATGTGTTCAGAGGCCATGAATAGCTTCTTTTTCCTCCCTAGACATAGTTTAATGATGTGATCTTTTCAGCTTTCAGAAGAGCAATGGCTGAGATTCCAGCTTAATCCTTAAGTAACAACCCCCATTGAGGCCAGTTGGGACTGTGCCTAGTATCTTATATAGGGAATTCTGTATTAATGGTGTGGCTGTTGGGGAAGAAATGGGTGTCACAATGAACTTCAGACCTAGTAACTACCTGAATGTCTGGCTGATGAGATCTCTGTTGTGAAAATGATTCAATTATTACATTGCCAGAATTTAAAATACAGTCTTAACATTTTAGAGCCATGAGGATGATTAAAGTATTTGATCCATATTATAGAAGATATATATTGTCTTTTTCATACTTAGGATAACAACTGAGAGAGAATTGACTGGAGTTTTCACTGCTTTTTTACTCAGAGGATCTCAAAGCATGGTTCTCTAGACCACCAGTATTAGTGACACTTGTGTTCCAAATTTGTTTTTTTTAAAAAGACAGACTGTGATCAGCCAAAACGAGAGTTTTCATTACCATTTGTAAATATCTATTTGCTGTATATCTCCTTTGAACCAAGCTCCGTATTAGGTTTGTCCGTGTATATTGTAACATTTAATTCTTCAAGCAAGGCATTTTATATACTATTTACTTAAGGTTGACACTTAAAGCCAAAGTGCTGATCTCTAAACTATAAAATAGGTATCTAAGATTTCTTTTCTTCACTCTTCCACTTAGTCCAGTCACTTTACACTATTGCTGCCATGACACTACTTCTAAGTTTCTAAGATTGTCATGTGATAGAGAGTTAACCATCAGAATTCTAGTTTCATCTCTTACTGTGTGACTTCAGGGAGCACCCTTCCTTTGGGCTTCAGTTTATTTGAAAAATGAGAGTTTGACATTTCCATCAACAGATCCTCATATGTACACTAAGGGTGGGGATGATATTCTTCATATATGGGTAAAATTGTGTGCCCAGCTTTCTCCTCCAAGCTGGAGTTTGATCTGATAGGCTTAGATGGATACATTTAGCTATCTTGCTATATCTCAATGATCTTTCTGTGTAGTCATTCACCTTCTGTAGCTCTTAGACAACTTTCCTGCCTTTTACAATTATCCCGAATGGTTGGCTGCAAGAGTGGACATTCTTAAGACATTCTCAAAGTGTGATTTCTCTGTTTGATTAGAGACCCTTAGGAATGAGAATGTGATTGAATATTTTAACAACATCTGAATTTATTGGGTAAAAACCCATCATGAAAACAGGAACCCATTATGCTTATAGTAGGAAAGATGAAGGGTAGTTTGTCTGAATGTATGATGTTACTTTCTAAGCAAGTTCACTTTCCATCAGATTTTTAGTAGAAGGAAAAATGTTGAAAGATTTTGTCAACCTTTAATTTTATTTTCTAGCCAATTACAAATTTGTCAAAATTTCTGTGTAAAGTAGTATTTACCTAGTTTTCTTAAGGGCAGAGAATTGAAAATTATGATTTTAACCAATGAAATGTCAGAAAGGCCATGTACTAAATCATTGGATGTAATAAAAAATTATTAAACTTGATGTAAGGTAGCTTAGATTTAAATCTCCATCTTTGTCATTTGGTACTTATGCTTTCTTAAAGACTACAATCTCTTTTTGCCACAGTATCTTTGTGGTAAGAGTTATTATTATACTTCCAGGAAATGTATGAGCCAGTGTATATGAAAGTATTGAAGATGCACCTGAAAGGTGACCAGAATTATAACAGCAAATAATACATGTATAAGGTATTGACATTCATTATAACTCTGAGCTTTGCTCTTGAACATTTAGTTACATTTTTCTCATGTAGTGTAGCTGCTTGTATTCTCATGCTAATTAGTTTCCCTGAAAACCTGTTTACAGGGTCCTGCCACTAGTTGGTTCTTATTAGTAAATAGAGATGCAGACAGCTAATGGCTGGGCAGTGAGACAGAGGCATGACTTTAGATTTCCTGGGCAAGGGATCAGGGAGGAAAGGAAGGGGGAAAGTCACCATGCTGGGAAAGGAGAGGAGACACCATGCCTGAAGGTGCAGAAAGGAGAACATAGCCTTTATGTAGGAGTCAGGGATTGTGGCCCAAGAGGGCTACATGTGTGGGTCTAGGGCAGCAAGGATAAAATATAGATTTTAGTAAATAATAACTCAGGAATTTCAGAGGAGGGTACATCAGCCATGTAGAGGTTAGGAAGTGTCCCAGCCATTGAGCTGTTTAAGGCATATCAAAATATAAAGGCTGTGGTGTGTGTGTGTGTGTGTGTGTGTGTGTGTGTGTGTGGTGTGGGTGTGTTTCACTCAGGAACCTAGAGCATTGGGGCAGGTAGTGAGGAACCCACTGATTTGATTAGCATTGATTGGGTACTGCCACAGAACAGGGTAGAAGTCTGTTTGCAGCCAAGAAAAGTTTTAGAAAAGTTATTGCTTAAAGATCTTCACATATTTGAACTTAGACTTCATGTCACTCACTCCCTTGCCAGAATTAAGTGCAAATTAGATGATAGATAAGAAAAGACATGCCGGGCTGGAGAGATGGCTCAGCGGTTAAGAGCACTGACTGCTCTTTCAGAGGTCCTGAGTTCAATTCCCAGCAACCACATGGTGGCTCACAACCATCTGTAATGGGATCTGATGCTCTCTTCTGGTGTGTGACAGCTACAGTGTACTTATATAAATAAAATAAATAAATCTTAAGAATGTCCAATCATAGCTTCATGGACTCTTAACAGATTTCCTTAAAAAAGAAAAGAAAAGAAAAGAAAAGAAAAGACATGCCATTTTGAGAATATTAATACAGTAACTATTCAGTGATTCAGAATGAGCAAAGCAAACAGTGAAAGATATGTGTAATTGGGTGTATGTAAAGTAGGTCTGCAGAAGAGATAAATGTATAGAACACTAGCCCAAGCATTTGCCAAATGTAGTGAAATTTATGAAGTTATCAATTTATGCAGTTTGATAAATAATAATTGGGATAAACATCAAAATTCTTAGCATTATAAGATTTCTGAAGTCCAATGAAAAGGAGGAAGTCTCAAAGCACCCAGAGGAAAAAAATCATATAATTAGATGAAGGTAAGAATCATAGCAAAGTTCTCATCAGATACTATGCCAGCCAATTTTGACAGAGTAAAGTCCCCTTACATAATGTGAGAGAAAGTATTGAAAGATGTTGTGTAAGTCACCAAGAGAGAAAAACCAATCAGTAGTCCTACTCAGCTGTAAAGCCTACAAATCCCAACAAATGACCAGTGTGGCAAGATATTCCCAATGGTACAATAGTAGAATTACTATCTTATAAAGAATTAACAACTGTCTAATTTACCAAAGCTAACTCAAAAGAAGGAAATTTCTGTATGCTTCTGTAAATGTACCCATGGCTGGGGAGGTCATATACCTTTGAGGAAAACCTATTTACTGCCATTTTCTTAAATAAATATAATTTCTAAATGTATTCTGACTACTTGTTTTTACACTTACAGATAAGTATAGTTCTTACCCCTCATCAAAAGAGGCCTCTTTTTACAGGTGATAAAGCCTATTACAGAGACCTGTAACTGGTCAAAATGCAGAGAATAAGTGAGTATGTTGTACCCAATTGCAGTTGGTGCATCTATGATAAAACCCCTACAGCTAAGACTCAGGGAACATTGCTGAAGATAGAGCAGAAAGATTGTAAGAACCTGAGGACCATGGCACCTACTTCAAGATAATGTTTTCTAGATAAAACAGGGAAGCTGTGCCCTCTAAATCTCAAAGAATAATAACAGAGTAATTAAAAAATGTATACAGATTAAAAAAATCTGAGACACAGTTTTTGCCTATTCCACAGAATTCATTATTTGCTTTATTAAAATACAAGGGCATAAAGGGTTGGGAGGGGAGATATGGAAAGGGCTGCAGGCAAGAATGACAAGGGGATATGTGATGTAAATTATATTTTAATTTACAAACAATGCATCATTGAAATATTTCTTTTATCTTAGCAAGATATATAAAACAGATATGAGGCAACAGTGCAAAAGAAACCTTAGCTTTAGAAAAAGAAGTAATAGTCGGGGAGTGGTGGTACATGCCTTTAATCCCAGCACTTGGGAGGCAGAGGTAGGTGAATTTCTGAGTTCGAGGCCAGCCTGGTCTACAGAGTGAGTTCCAGGACAGCCAGGGCTACACAGAGAAACCCTGTCTCAAAAAACAAACAAACAAACAAAAAGAAGTAATAGAGAAACAACAAATCCAGTATTTGTTTATTTGCAAAAACCCTTATATGTATGCCTTCAGTTTTTTCTATTGACAGACATCCTGTTTGCTGTCCTCGGAAAATGCATGGATGAGCATGCATAAAAGAGCAAATACATTTATGCATATGTGTAACATTATTCTACATCCTTGCCAATGTACTTAAGCATTCAGATTGCTTGTCAGAGGCTTTTCTAGCAAGTATGGATAAATACTAACATTTGAGCTATGATCTAGCTTGTAATTATGTATAGGTCTACAGTGTGAGAAATGAGACAGTATGTATACAATGGTCTGAGTCCAGAGAAGACTCATTTAATTCTGCTTAGGGAATATGGACTGCAAGAAGACTTTTCAGAAGAGGATGCAATTGATAGGGATCCAGAGAAACACAAAATGAATATAAGAATTCCTTATCATTAAGGTTCAGGAAGAGGACAGACCATGCACAAATCAAATAGGGAATGATGACAAAATATAATTCACTGAAGGAAAAGCAGACAATATAAACTGCTTAGTGGAGAGATCTGTAGGTGAGATATGGATGAATGGAAAATATTTCTCTTTTTCCCCCTCTTCCTTGGCTGGATGACAAATAATCTTCTTTCTCCCCCTCCTTCTTCCAGTTACTACTTACTAAGTACTTAAAAGCAACAGATACAAGTCAATGCTTTATGTAAATTACTTCATTTGACTATTGCAACAGTTCTTTGTATTACTATCATGCTAGTTGTGTAGAAGCAACTTGCCCAAAGGTGCTGGATAATAGGAATATTTTATTTATGGTATTTAATTATTATCTTCAATAGATTCACCATCCAGAAATTATTTTCTTTTTCTCTAATTCCCTTTTATAAAGAAGCATAGCCTAAGCTTTAGAAGCCAGATGATAAAAGGAAAGTCGACCTTTAGATCATCCTACTAAGACCCATGCATTGTGCTGCTGCTGTGGTTCTAAGGTCTACCATCTTCAGAAGTTGACCCGTGGCAAATGTGGATTCCCTGCCAAGTGCAAGAGAAAGTATAACTTGAGTGTCAAGGTTGAGAGACAAAACATTCCTAGGACAAGGCAGATGAGGCACCTGAAAATTGTCTATTACTGATTCAGACATGGATTTCATGAAGGAAGAACATTTAAACCCAAGAGGGCAGCTGTTGCAGCATCCAGTTCATCTTGAGGATTTCAACCAGTCATAA
The DNA here is from genome assembly GCF_011762505.2 of Arvicanthis niloticus. Classification (NCBI taxonomy): domain Eukaryota; kingdom Metazoa; phylum Chordata; class Mammalia; order Rodentia; family Muridae; genus Arvicanthis; species Arvicanthis niloticus. The sequence goes on from NC_047679.1 coordinate 59,702,930, forward strand.
AATAAATGTTCTGGTTTCAAAAACTGTGAAAAAAAAAAAGCATATTGGCGTAAGTTGACTAAGAGAAGGTCTAGATAAGTCTTGTTCTTGGTTACCCTTCAGAACTTGATGGTAAGATCCTACTACTAAGGACACCATCATACTTTAGTCATAGGCTATAAAACAATCAAACTGGTACTGACCTAAACATTTCACCCCTGTTGGCTAGCTTTAATAGTGCTAGAAGGTGCTATGCATGCTACTGGGGGAGGAAAATATCAGTTATCTTACTCAGCTGTGAACCCTGTGAGCTACAATATAAAACTGACAAGATATATCCACTAATGTAATAGAGGTACGAATGTTATGAGAGTAACCAACTACTCTGTGATTGATTCTAAAGACCACTTCACAAGATGGAACTCATGCCTGCTATAGTTACTTGGGTCCCAAACCTACTGTTGGGTATATCATAGGCTCTAGGGGAGAACATTCTACTGTTATTCTGAGAAATGGACATAGCAATAAATTGCTCCATAAATTCTTATCTTTATATACATAGAATAGGTCATTTCTCAAACTTTGTCAGAAAAGCTTCTTTTTGTAGTAGATGGTAATTAGTATAAACACCTACAACTGGCCAACATGCAGAACATAAAAGACTATGACATGTTCAGCTTTAAACAGGACAACTATGTTATACCCCCTACCCTCAAAATGTAGGGGTCATCATGGGAAAGCTGGTAAAAAAGATTGTAAGAATCAGAGATAGTGCACATCTGCAGTAAAACTGAATTTCCTGGACATGACAGTACTCCTTCAGGTATGGACTCACAGCAATTGTCACTGCATGAATGCAGTAGACCTGTACAAGGTAGAGCTGGCCAAAACCCCAGCATGGATCAGGGAGGGACTCAACGTTTCCCTACTGCCTAGGAGATGTTATACTGGCAAATGATGGCTTCTGGGGAAAGGATTGTTAATTTCCTTCAGAGATGAGAGTTGTGAAAGGTTAACATGTTCCAGTAAATGATCTTGCACCCATTACACCAAGTGGACTAAGAATTTTAAAAGAGCACATGAAGTTGGGATATGTGTGCATAGATAGTGGAGAAACTGAGTAAGAGAAAGAGGATGTCTGATCAAAATGCACTATGTGCATGTATGAAATTCTCAAACAACAAAAACAATAAAAAACAACAAAAATTAACAAGAGAGTTGGACATCTTAGTTCCTTTCAACTCTGAGATTCTAGAAAATTTAACATCATTATGGATATGAAAAACCAGAGAAATACATTAGGTTGTTTTTCTAATTTTGAAATGAGCATTGACAAAATGCAGACACTGGGTAGGAAAAAAATACCTGGGAGGTAGAATTTTTAAAGTCAATAACTCAAAGAGAGCCTGGAAACCATCTAAAAACACACAGTACATGTGGCTAGAGATCAAAAATACCAGGGACTTGGAAAAAAAATAAACAACCACAGCATAACTACCTGCCTAAATCAAAGAGGCTTTTGCAGGGAGAGTAGGTATCTTTCAAAGGCTTGAAAGACAGTCCAAACTGAGAGAACAGGGAAGCACACAACTTGTAGGGATTGGGGGAAGGAATTTCAGTGAACCCAGACTAGAGGTCATGGTGGGAATACAGAGAATTTCTGATGAGGCATAACATTTAAAGGTATCAAGACAAATTTTGCAGTGGGAAAGGTGGGTGCTTGGCTATATATGTTGTTTCATTTCTCCACCACCAAAACCAGGCATTTTATCCTCCAATTTCTCTCTTTCTCTTAAAGGCAAAGTGTATTATTATTTTTTTCATTTACCATAGCTATTTAATTTTCCATTCTTATAAAAACAAAGGACTTGAACTCCTACTTTTTCTTCTTTAAACATTTTGTTAGAAAGAAGACTTAGATTTGTGTGATGATCCCTGAACAGTTTATTTAATTTTTTTTAGTTAGTAACATGTGATAGAATATATTCCCCTTGTTCCTTATTTTATTGCTGCAGTCAAGCTGAAAATACATTCCATGGTGGTGGGAAATAAGAGGGAAATAAAGGATGTAACTTTTTTTAAAAGATCCATTTATTTTTATTTTATGTACATTGGTAATTTGACTGCATGTATGTCTGTGTGAGGGTGTCAGATCCTCTGTAACAGGAGTTACAGACAATTGTGAGCTGCCATGCGGGTGATTGGAATTGAACCCCGGTCATCTTGAAGAGCAGCCAGTGTGCCATCTCTCCAGCCCCTTATATAACTCTTGTATTCATAGTAGCAGCAGTGTTTACAGGGAGAAGCCTTAAAGAAGCATAATTATCTGCTTTTGAATGATGATAGAGAAAGAAAGGTATTTGAAGAAAAGTCACAAGAAATGGATCGCTTGCCTAGAATGAAAGGACTCAGCAAGTACTTATGGATCTGCTACAGCCCTGCTCATAGTTTTGAGTTGAGATAGTTTTGAGTGGTAACACCTATATAACTCTCTTTTTGGAGGATATCCAGTTTTGAGTTCCTCCCTCATTTAAAACTTCCTATAAAACATGCACTTTTATAATTAATAATCGAGGAAATCACATCTAAAGAGGAATTGAATTATTACAAACAAGTGTTCTCTATTAGTAGGATGTCTTACATAGAATGGTAAGATGGCTAGTGTTGATAATTAAACTATGACTGGACATAGCTATGTGACATCCCCAAATTTATTTATCAAGTTTCTTGATGGTATGCTTGCTATTCCAGTGATAAATGGCTCACCAGATGTTATAACCTTGTAGTATACTGGAAAAGCCTTGTCATTTGCATTTTCTTTACTTCTCTGACTTATGGTAATGCATTCTTAGATAAAATTATGATCAATAAGTATTGAGCATATTACCCTCAGGATTGGACATTTGTAGGCATTCAAGGTCAGATAGAGGTCATTCCATATTATCCAGCTGTTGGAAAGGAAGAATGGAAACTATTCTGCTCTTTCCAGCTGTTTCAAGAGGTAGATAATTTTCTCAGAAAGCTCAGAGGATCAGCTATGATAAAGTGTGAGAATATATTTATCAGTGAATATGAAATGCCTCAATACTTCTGACTTGGCACTAATGTACCTAAGTTAAGACTCTGTAAAAACAGTGTCTTCATTTTCACCCCAAAACTGTGTGATGTGTTTTACAGTGCTCTAATTATAAAAACTTCATCTATTTGATTGAAGTGTATAGATTACAAAGAATGTTCACTTTTTGGGAGGTCTTGTTTGATATTGCCAACAGTCTTGGTGAAAGGGATGTAACTGTCTTCATTTGACAAATGATCGAGCAAGGCTTGGAGAGATTAAATGACTTTCTTGAGATTTCACAGCTGTGAAGAAGTAAACCTGGATGTTATTAAAACACATTTTCCTGGCTCCACATCTAGTGTTCTCTTGCAGGTATTACATTTCTTCTCAATCAATAGTAAGGAAACTCTGAAAGTGAACTGGTCAGATCATACAATCTGATACATACGAGAGAGAGAGAGAGAGAGAGAGAGAGAGAGAGAGAGAGAGAGAGAGAGAGAGAGAGAGAGAGAGATTTCTCTGAAACTTCAGTGAATCTTTGTTCCATCTTTAAATATAATTCTAACTTCATAGTCTCTAAATCCTTCCCTACCCTTGAATAAGAAACCATGGTGGAAAATTAGCTTTACTTGTACCTTGTGTTTGTCCAAGACAAAGCAGGAATACTTTAATCCTAAGTAAGAAGCAAGGAAATTGAACAGGGAGGATGAGATACAGACTAATATTCCATGCCTTTTCAAATATACAGAATTCAGACAGAAAATAAGACTTAAAAGAAAAGGAGATGCCTTTAGGAAGAAGATGACCAGCTGAATGAGAGCAGCATGAAATAGTAATTGGAGGAGAGTGAGTGAGATCAAAGTTCTAAGTGCATGATAGTGCTACATGAGAGTGTGATAAAGAAACCCATCATTTTGTGCAATGAGAAAATGCTAATAAATTTGAATAAAAGAAAATTACTGTTAGGAGATGTTATTAAAGCTGCTTTGTGACAGGGAACTGTCTATCAGGTTATTATAGAAACAAAGCCTCTCGGATACTGAAAGGAAGAGGAGTCTAGACCACTAGCCTGCCAACTTCTCACAGAGTCAAGGATTGTCCCTCAGTGGCACTGAAACACTTAAACTTTCTTAAACAGTAACAGTCTGAGAAGACACCAATTTGAGAAGACTCTATCAAAGAGCCTGAAACATAGAGGACATTATTGAATAGGGACACTACTTATATAACCTGGGTCCAAGCTCACACAAAGTTATCCACTGGCACTCTAGCTGAAATCTCAATGCAACTCTATATTTTCAAGGACCATAGATGTATCCTGCTTGGATCCCAGATTACATGTCACTTGTTAGACTGCCAGGACAACATCTAATTAGTTTCTATATTGGAGTGCCTCTGTTTTCTGTCATTAAAATGTGTAACTATTAATTTGTTTTTACCATATAATGTTCATGTCTCCTACTAGAATCTCTAACAGGCTAGCATAATAACAAATGCTTCTTATTTGTTGAAGGAGTATGTAGATTGATAGCTATAAAAATGAAAGACATGGTATTCATTCTGCTGTTTACCTAGGTTTATCTTCCTTGTCTTTACTGTGCTCAATCTCATTTTATCACCCCCCCCCCCAAATGTAAGAAAGAAAACATGGTAACAAATAAAGAAAATGGTTGAATATTTCTTCATCTGCTTACTTAACACTAACCTCGAGACTATACTAAAGAGGTTCAGTAAACTGCTTGAATTTACTGGGAGAAAACCAAGAACACAATGGAAGGTCTAAGACCTGAGACAAAGATTAGATTATTGAAACATGATCATAAAAACTGATACACTGAGCATTTACTCTGTGCCAGCTGTGGTATTTAGTGTATTGCATGTACCATCTCATTTAATTGTCACAACTCTGGGGATTTGTTTTTTTTACATTCACAGACAAGGAACCCAAGGCTCAAGAATATTAACTTGGTCTTCCCAAACCACAGCTAAAAACATGGCAACATTGGGATGAATGCCAATTCATATCTATGGTATGTTTCTTCTCCCCCAAATTTTTTTCTTCAACATTATTGAAATACTTTTCAGGAACCATAAAATGTACTTATTTAAAGTTGGAGTTCAGTGTGTGTGTGTGTGTGTATTCACAGAATTGTAACATTGATCACTATTTTATTTAAGAGCACATTCAATATTCCCCACATAAATTCCAAACCCATTAATGATCATTATTTTTAAAATTACTGGGTTGTAGAAATGACCCATTGGTTAAGAGCACTGAGGACCTGAGTTCAATTCCCAGCAACCACGTGGTGGCTCAGAACCATCTGTAATAGAATCTGATGCCCTCTTCTGGTGTGTCTGAAGATAGCTACAGTGTGTGTGTGTGTGTGTGTGTGTGTGTGTGTGTGTGTGTGTGTATTTCTTTAAAAATTACTGAATGTATGAGTATACAAAATATAAGTTTCTGTGTAACATCTCCACGTGTGTATGTGATATATTGATCATATTTCACCCCACTGCTCTCTTTTGCATCTTCTTATTCCTCTCTCCATGTACCAAATGGTTTGTTTTCTGTCTTTATGTCCTTTTGAAATTTATAATCTGCATATGAGCAAAAACATGCAATATTTGTCTATCTGGTTTATTTTGCTTGATGTGACAATCTATGATTCTGTCTACTTTCTTGCAAATGACACAGCATTATTCTTATTTGTGAGTATATATGAGCATATATATTGCTTATATAATACATATAATTTCCCACTCATTTTCATTACCTCTCTGCTTAACTTGTCTTCATTCTATCATCTTAATATCTCTTAATTTGACTGTTTTAATATGTATCTATCATCAATGTGACAGTGCAATTTTAGTCTTCGATGACTAGCTATATCAGCTTATAAGGGTTACTAACTTTGTTCATTTTGAGTTGTATATTGATACTTAATTCCATTTTATTACTGAATAATTTCCACAGTATGTGTATTACTTTTGTGTTGCTGTGTAAAATATTTAAACATTCAACTAAAAGTAAGGAATTATTTGCTTTAGCTCAGGGTTTCAGAGGTTTTAGTTTATAGTCTTTGTTTGGTTGATTTTTAGCATGTGATAAGGTGGAAGATCATGGTGGTAGAAACAAGTGACGAAGGCAACTTACCAAATGCTGGACAGAAAACATACAGTAATGAAGGGGCTGAGAACAAATCAAAAACTTCAAAGACACACTCCCAGGGAACCTCCTTTCTCCACTCTAGCTCAATCACCTTCCAAAATAGCTCCCCTAGCTAGGATCCAAAAATTCAACACATGAACCTGTAGAGGCATTTTGATATTCAGACCATACCATTTTGTCTCCTGAAGACTCATGGGCAGCTCAAAATTATACTTCATCAACTCTCAAAGGTCTTAAAATTTTAAGATTTCCAACATTGTTTAAAAGTCTAAGTATTGAGTGTTCTCTGAGAACTAAGACACTCTTAGTTGGGGGTCCAAATAAAACAAGAGAAAACTGATGCAATGGTACAAAATAAATATCCCCATTGCAAAAGAGGAGGATAGGAAAATAACAAGAAACAACTCTCCCAGAGCAAGACTGAAATACAAGAGGATAGATATCCTGTAGTTCCATTTCTAGCATCCAGGTCATAATTTTACATGATGTGAGTTCCTGCAGGCTTGGGACATCCTTGCCGTGGTGGCTTTCCTGGCTTCAACTTTCAAAGCCTTTCTCTTGGGTTAGCTCAAATCCTTCATTGTTCCGAAAGTTTTCATCATAAAGAACTTACAAATATTTGTTGAGATAAATATGTTTAGCCTAATTTGAACATGATGTAATATATATGTATGGCATAGTGTGATACGTCATTAATATGTATTTTGTTATGTTTTACAAAAAATTTGAATTACAAATAAAAACGAGCCAGGTATTATGGTTCATGTTTGAAATCCTAGTATTTTGGATGGTGAAACAGGAAGATTGTCCCTGTAATAGACCAGCCTGGGCTACATAATGAGCTCCAGGCTAAACTAGGCTGTTGTACTGAAAGCTCTTCTCCCCAAAATGGAAGCAAATAAATAATATTAACAAAACAGAAAACCAAAACAACCACATATACTCAGAAATATTTTTGAGTTGGGTCTTATTATTTGACTGTCTGGAATTCACTATGTGAACCAGGTTGGTCTTGAATTAACAGTGGTCCCCCTGTCCCTTTGTCCTTTGGGTTGGAATTACAGATACGTGCCTCCAAGACTTAATAGTATTGTGAACTTCTTTGTGTGATTCTATTTTGACTTGACCCTGATTGGGTTTCCCTTCATTTCTTCAACACAAGCCAAATTTTATAGCAGGAGGTGGTATTAAAAATACAAGTTGACATATGGCAATTCCTTTCCGTATTTACCTTTGTGGGAATGCCTTTAATTTATTAGAGTTTAGTCAGCTTTTTTTCTAATAATCAGCAGAGCTTCGCTGGCAGTGCAGCTGGCTCACTTGTTGCCTATTATGTGGTATCTGTGGTATAACTGACAGGGGGAAAAGCAACGTGAAAGACTAAGAAAAACAGTTAGCTCAGCTATAGCGTTGCAGACATTCTGTTCTGTGTGGTTGTAAAATTTCATGCTTTCTTTTTCTCATGTGAACTTTAGGTTGCCAGATGTCCTGTGAACACATGACTGCTCTGTGTTTCTGTGCCATATTCCATTTTCATCTGTATCAGAATACATAATGGTCCCTCTACTTGAGCCAAGTCAGACACAGTTAGTTGACTACTGTTGGCATTTGTTCCTGCCTCCTACTCCCACACCAGTATGTTGGACTGTGTCCCATATTCTACAAACTAATACCCTTCACCAATTTTCTCACACATCTGAGTTTCTGTGGAACAGAATAATAACAGAAGCAAGGCACTGTTAGTCATGATAAATCACAATGGCAGTTGTTTCCTATAGACATTATAAGTTACTCATGGACCACTACAGTTTGACCGTTTAACCTTCTATTATTTTCACATAGAAATCACACAAATTGCAAACAAAAATTGTCTTGTGAGTTTCAACCTTTTTTCTTGTTGTTTTACTTTTTTAAGACAAGATTTTTCTGTGTAGCCATGGCTATCTTGAAACTCACTCTATAGATCAGGCTGGCTTTGAACTCAGCGAACTGCCTGCTTCTGATTCCCGAGTGCTAGGATTAAAAGCATGCACCGCCACTGCCAGGCCAGTTTTCACTATTTAATTTAATGCTTTTTTGTTAGAGACGAAGACTAGACTAGGTTTTTTGGATTTGTTTTCATTAGATTGCACTGAATAGATAAAAAAAACAAGCTCAGACTAATTATACTAAGTTATTTAGTTAACATAGCACAAAGAAGGACTGAGATGTCAGACAATGTAGTTAATAGAGTACTAGCACATATGACAATGCTTTGGTCATAGTTTAATACAACAATTCTATAAAAATGACTTTAATCTTTCTTTAAACAACCCAAGTAAGTACTTAGAACACAGAGGTCAAGTCTGGTGAGCTGAAGTGTGTTTAAACAGTCATCATAGTATATTGAAGACTTTGACTGCTATTATTATAAGCATAATAATAGATATTATTAAATACTATTTTAGCTTTTGGAATGCCTTTGTAGCATTAGCTTTCTTATGTTGCTTTTTCTAAATGAAGTATGGCCAGGGAGTTGCAAACCCAGGAATTTAATATTCGACATCTAGTAGATTGCTAGGTATCAACATTTACTACAGTAAGCAAGCATTTTAAGAATTATAAATCCATATATCGTCTTGAAAAGGGAAACATTTTAAATTATGTAGGTTGTTTAACAACTGGATTGCAGGGGCTGGATAGATGGCTCAGCGGTTAAGAGCACTGACTGCTCTATCAGAGGTCCTGAGTTCAGTTCCTAGCATCCACATAGTGGCTCACAACCATCTGTAATGGGATCTGATGCTCTCTTCATGTGTGCCTGAAGACAGATACAGTGTACTCATATAAATAAAATAAATAGTAACTTAAAAAAAAACTGGATTACAAATGACTTCTGTGGAAGGACCATGACAACTTAAGAAAGAGTTTATTAACATGAAATATTAGATATTTGCTAAAATTATAAAAAAGGAGACCCTACAAAATATATCAAAATGATTTATTAATGTTTAAAGCTAGAAAAGTCAGCTGGAGGGAACTCATTTTATCAAACTATTATAGTATGTTAAAAACTTCCATGTTTATAGGATCTTTAAAAGTTAGAATTGAGAAGGCTTACATGCAAAGGTAGATTTTAGCATACATGAGCCTTTTTCTATCACTAAATATTAAAATTCTTTTTTCTTTTTTGTTTTTTCTTTTATATTAAAATTCTTAATAATAGCTGGGCGGTGGTGGCGCACGCCTTTAATCCCAGCACTTGGGAGGCAGAGGCAGGTGGATTTCTGAGTTTGAGGCCAGCCTGGTTTACAGAGTGAGTTCCAGGACAGCCAGGGCTACACAGAGAAACCCTGTCTCAAAAAACCAAAAAAAAAAATTCTTAATAATAGTATCGTTTTGAATATACCTGTGAGTTTTCATGCCCGCTCATGAACATTTGAAGAAAGTTGAGCCAAACTTACTTTCATTCCTTTTATTTGGTATTTAACCATCTTCATGAAATCTACAAAGAAAAAAATATGGTGACAGTTTGATCCCTTTTTATCATTTTCTATAGCCTTATCAAATTGCTAAAACATAAACTATGTAATTTCTACTTAAAATCATCCCAGTTTGTGAAATAGAGGACAAGGAAAATATGGAAAGCATTTAACTATTTTGTCATAGATTCCTGCCACATAGAAATTTGTTGGAGACCTGGAGAGAAAACTGCACTCATATCTTAAAACTGAAAAATACTCCAGCCTAAATATTTTCCAGGATAAATTTGAACTGCTTAGTTGTGCAGATAACTTTAGCCAAAGATTGAGTCAACATAGAAAGTCCTTCCCCTTCTCTTGTTCTAGTGAGGCTCCTGAAAGTCTCAATCCAGATGCCTTTCTTTACTGTATAGCAGAATCAATGTTTTCTCCTCTGGGTGAATAGTGTAATACAACAGCTTCTCTAGTTAAATTGTGGTCAGAGCAGTAACCATGAGTCGTAGTTTAGAAATAGGTGTATCTCCAACTTTTCCTTTCTCTGTCTTTTTGCCTATGTCTTTGCTTAACATAAGAAAACTTTTACAATTCTTTTATGAATTAATACTTATTTATAATGATTTAACAAATTATCTCTTTTAGGACTATAGAACCCATATATAATAAATCAATATCATTATTGTGGCTAACAATAGAGAAAAAGTCACTCATTCTATGAATTGTTGTGCCCACACTCTGGGATTGCTCACTCACTTTTTAACTTTCAAAAAAATAAAAAACAACTCAGGGCCTTACATAGGCTTGAACATGCTAGGTGAACACTGAGTTGTATTTGCATCCCTGAATCCCAGCTTTGGAATGAGACAAGAAAAATTTGGGGGTGTGTTTATGTGTGTGTTTTTTATGTGTGGGGATGCAGAGGCCAGAGACTGAGTTGGGTATTTCTTCTGTCATTCTCTAGCTTATTTTTAGAGACAGGTTATTTCACTAGTTTTACAAGACTAGCTGATCAGCTGGGCAGTGGTGGTGCACTCCTTTAATCCCAGCACTTGGGAGGCAGAGGCAGGCAGATTTCTGAGTTCGAGGCCAGCCTGGTCTACAGAGTGAGTTCCAGGACAGCCCGATCCTGTCTCTGGGGAAAAACAAAACAAAACAAGACTAGCTCCAAGCACACTTCTGTTTCGCCATCCCCAGCTATAGGATTAGAGACACTTGCCTCCACACCTAATTTTTACTTCAGTGCTGGCTCTCTGAAGTCATAACTTCATGTTCACACAGCAAGCACTTTGTGGACTGAGCTGTAGTCCCAGCACCCAGGATGTTCATTTTTAACATCCTTCAATTCTTTGCAGCATGAAGCCTAACAAGGGATTTTAATTTGGTGGGCTTCATTTCTTTGATATTTTGCTAAAAGAAGATAATAATATTTACAGTGGAAACAGGTACAAATGATATTATCTTATCTTGCAAAGTATTTAGGAAAATCATATTTTAACTAGAAGTTCTCATGAATCAATTAACAATTATTTGTTTTATTTTTAATTCTCTCACATGTGCACGTGTACTGTGTGTGTGTGTGTGTGTGTGTGTGTGTGTGTGTGTGTGTGTGTGTGAAGTTGCCAGAAGAGGCCAGAAGCGGGCATCAGATTCCTTGGAACTAGAGTAAAACACTTTTGAGTTGTCTGATGTGGGCATTAGAAACTGAGTTGGGGTTCTTTGGGAAAATAGTATGCACTCTTAATGCTAAATGGCCTCTCTAGTCCCAGGTCTTGTGAATCTTATTAACTGATGTGTTTCAGTTTCGGTCAATTTGTTGCTACCATAGAATTCAACATTTGATGATTCTCGCTGTCTAGAGTGCTTGCTTCCCCCCACCACTCTTTTGACCATATTATAATCCCCTCACATCATTATTTAGCACTGCCCACAGAAACTCACTCAGTGCTTGCCACAGACTTGAGTTTAACTATTGGCTTGGGATAACATCTCAACATGAAAAGAGAGCTGGAATTGAAATCAGGATGTCAGAATAATGTTATTTATAGTAGGTAATTTCCTTTGATCTGGGCCTTCTTAACTCCACAGGTAAAATTAAGGAAATAGGCTTTTTGATTTTTTTTTCTAGTTCAAAAACTATGTGATTCTTTGATTATAGTACTGATTTTTTTTTTCTGAAATTAAGAGATGAACTTTAGTTAAGTAACTCTATATACTTAGATAGGAAACTGGAGGGTCCAGGTAAGATGACCAACAATCTCAGTTTGCCCATAGCTCTCCCAGTTTTGCACAGAAAACTCAGTGTTCCATGAATTCTCAGTCCTGGGGAAATAGCCATATTTTTTGGTCTTCATAGCTCTGGGGGGAGGGGTGGTGGTGGTATGTGAATACTAAAAGACATTCTTTTTCTTTTGTTGCAACTTGAAGTTGGGTTGTTTGTTTGTTTGTTTTAAATGTTAGGGGTGAATCTTGAGTAGAGAAAAAACCTAGACAAACACATATTATGCAAATAAGCCTTCTTCTCTGCATGATATTTAAATATTGAGCCAGTTGCTGTGGAGAGTCTTCTCTGTGCCAGACGTTATGTTAAGCTATGGTGTCAAGGTTAGATATATAGGTGATTGTGTTCCTGTACCTAGGGATCAAGTAGGAAACTGAAATGTAGCTCCTGAGGAAAGCTCACCACAGGCTACAGGATGTTATTGTGACAAAACACACTGAACTGTCAGGGGAGGGGAGTGGCTGCTAGTGATTAAGAAGAAAAGGGCCTTAAGGCTGCTCAGAATCTAGATTCAGTTTGGAGGTGGCTGGCCAGAAAAATTGAACAGTGATGTTTTTAAGCAATGCACAGTTCCGGAACACCCAATTGTCATAGAAACCACCAGGGAATCTGCCATTAATTCCAAAGGAAGCAAAATCCTCCAAGACAAGGAATAGGCAGTTTGGAGGATGACTAGTGGGGAACGGCAAAGCAAAGGAGTCAGGGAAAAGAAACTACTATCTGAGACCATGTAGTTTTTCTCTTTTCATTTCTCCTCCTTTCAGAGTTCCCCCCTACCTTCGTGCTTCTTTAGTCTTGTCAGGCACTCACCACTGCATTAGGGAGTTTGACATGCTGTAGTGGAAAAGATTCGTTTGGAGCTCAAAAAGGTCTCTATGACTTCCTAGCTGTGCTGGGATTCTGCTTATTTTAAAATAAAAGCATACAAAACTATGTCATTGGTTTGTTCTCAGAAGCAATGAGATAATTAATGTGTGTAGGATGCATAGAGGAAATGGGAGCTCTTTTTATTTGATCATCTATGTTAGAACTCTCTCATTCATGTGTCTTCAAAGACATTCCAAGGGAGAAGTTGAAAAGACAATGTTAAGAGGGACATGAATCACTTCTTCACCTTTTACTCAGCTATCTAATATTCCCCAGTGTGTGTGTGTGTGTGTGTGTGTTCGATATAACTTAAGTGAGTCAAGAAACTAGCCCCTCTCATGGCCACACATTTGTGGTTCTTTTATGGTTTTGCTTTCTCTGTGTGCCAGGCAGGTGTATGGGTAGCAGGGGAGAGGAACCTGTGAATGTAGGAGAGGTGGCTCCTGACTATATGTGTTAAAACCTGATTCCTGCCACCCTGCTCCTATGCTATAGTGAGGGCAGTTAGTAGGCAGGTCTTCTGGGACAAGTTCTGGTGCTGCAGGGAATAAACCACGGATACACATTTACAGGGAAGGGTAGGTCACCACTGGGGTCTCATTACCTGCTCTGGAGCTCTTCTTTGTTTGGTTAGCTTCGGAAGTTCAAGAAGTTTAAAAGTTGCTCATGTCTCTGCCTCTGCCAGTGCTGTCCTTTATCAGAATTTCTCTCTCCCCTTATCCCTTCCCCCAGAATCCAACAGTCTTCCTAGTTCCTCCCAGTTTCTCCAAAATTCTTTTCTCAACCTTACCACTGCTTACCCCTCCATACTTTACCCAATCCTAACACCAAGACTTCATGATTTTCTCTATCTCCCTCTACCTAAATTACCATCCTCTGAACTGTCTCTCTGGGAATTCACAGGACTCCATTCAAACAAACCTTAAGCCTTTCCCAAATCTTTCCCTCCCCTCTCCCTTCTCTTTCTCTTCTCCCTTCCCTTCACCCCTTCTCCATTTTCACTTCCTTGTATTTTCCTCCCTCTTTCCTTCATCCCTCCCACCCCTTTCCCCCATTACTCCCACCCTTTCACTCTGACTGTTTACCTCCCTTCCTCTCTTCCCCCCTCCAAACGTAGTGGTCCCTTACCCCCTTCCTCAGCTAACCCAATAAATTATTAACTTAAACACAAGTAACAGTTCCCATTGTTTATTGATTATCTAAAAGTATTACTTGAAAATTGCTTTTATTGAAAAAAGACAACAGAAACTATGTGATAAAGTAATTTTGATTAGAAAATAACAAAATCAGTCTACCAACTACAGTTTTCAGTGTTAGTTTCTAAAATCTATTCGCATGCATATTGTTAATGTGAATTGTGATTAAAAAAAAACCCAGCCCTACATAATGCAGGGTTCAAAGAGGGAGGCATGCAAGGTTGGTGGGGAAAAGCAGCTCAAAGTCGTCAGGTTCAGTCCATCATCCAAGAGGCAGCGTCGTTGTACAGGTAGCCTTCGTTCATAGCCAGAGGTTCAGTGGAAGATTCAGAGAGCAGCAAATGCTGATGACAGCTGAGGTAACAGAAGACAGATGGCCAGAAGTCGCTAGGACCCACCATCTAACCAGCAATTATTTCATCACGCCGTCTTCGATTCCACCTGTGCCTGAAGCAATTGTAATGACAATAATGTGATGGAAAGGACACAGTTCGGGTGCTCCACTCGATGTTTGGGTCATGTGTCTCAAGCCAATGGATTCCAAGAATCAGAGGGTAGCGTGGTGCATGAATAATGTCAAACTGGAGTTCTTCAACGTGGTTTCCTATTTTGACTTCAACAGGAGGGGTTTCTTTGGTTATGGGTCCATTAATCAGTGGACGCCCATCGACCGTTTCGAGCATGAGAGGGAAGATGTTATTGCGGATTGGTATCTTCTCTCGAAGAACCACAGAGCGGTCGATGCTGTTTCTGTAGGAGCCCGAATCCACCATCGCTTGTTCAAAGAACTGCCGTCTTCCAAGCCTAATCTCAACAGTTAGCCATAGGGTACGGGACATAGATATGGGAAGAGAGGGGGACGCGTATTTGTAGATTGGCCCGCCCGGGATCCCCCTTACCGCCGGGCCTCCATGTTTCCCGCCTGCTGGGCACGGTGAGGCTTGACAGGGCAGTCTCTGGCAAAATGACCAGGATGGCCACAGTAGAGGCACAAGTGGCCTTCGAGGCGTCTGGCCCGTTCAGCCTCGCTGAGATGGGGGCGATTACTTGTAGCTTGAACAGGCTGGTTTTCAGTGGGTGGACTCTCTGACCCATTTTCCTCTTCAGAGGATGATAAACTGGAACCAGCCCCGCCACTTGTCTTCTCTTCTAGGGTGACGCACTCAATGATCACATCAGATAGGTTGGTGGCTGGATTTGTGCAAGACAGTTCATTTTGAATAGAACTGGCAAGCTCTTCTTGAAGTTGGATGCAGAGTGTGCTTTCACCCAAATTTAACTCTTGAGCAATGAGGTGGAAGCAGGATGAGTATCTGGGAGCAAGGCCTTCCCCTTGGCGAAGCTGAGGGAGGCCCTGGTTAGCAACTTCCAAACTTTCTGGATTGTCAAAAATATCTTGGAGTGCTCGCAGGAGCCTTTCAAGTTGCTCCAGCAGGGGGTTTTGACTATCTAATAAGGGCTGGAACAACCTTCCTGCTTCACCTGAGAAGAAGCTGCTAACAAAGCTCACTAGAGCTGCTTCAGTGGGATACCCTCTGGTTCTCAGGTAGCGGTTTAACTGAACTAAAAACTCAGAGAGTTTCTGAAAATCCTCACTGAAGGCCAAAGGGTACTCTAGGGGCAAAGTTGCAGCCTCTAATTCACGGTGGACCTGTTCTGTTCCTGTTCTCACAACTCTTAGGCCCTCTAGGGATTCTTCAGGTACTGAGAGTTCTAGGAACTCCTTGGCATCTGAGGGGTCCAGGGGCTCCTGGGGCACCCAAGGCTCCAGAGTCTCCTGGTTAGCTGGAAGGTACTCCAGCTGTACTGAGGTGTTCTGGTATTCTGAAACCGTCTGAGACTCCTCATCACTTGTAGAGTTGTGGAGCTGTGAATTCTGGACCTTCTTGAAGGCTGGGGTACCCTGGTTGTCTGTGAGCTCTGCCTCACAGACTGCTGGGAGATCATAACCCCTTGGGGACGGCTGGGGCTTCTGGGTTGCTGGGGACTCCAGAGCCTTCTGGATCTCCTGGGGTTCCTTGACTGCTGAAGCCTTCCAGGCTGCGAGCTCCTGGAGCTCTGGGGGGTTGCGAGCCTTCTTGACCTTTGAAGGCTCTTGGAGTCCCCAGGCTGCTGTGGAATCCAGGGGGTCTGGGGGCTCCCAGGACTCCTTGACCTTTGGAAGCTCCTGTGGTCCCCAGTACTCCTTGAACTTTGGGGATGAATGGGGCTCCTTGATCCCTGGGGATCCCCTGAACTCTGTGATGGCTGAGGGTCCTCCAGACTCCTTGATCTCTGGGACTCCCATGAGGTCTCTGATGGCTGAAGGTTCCCTGGGCTCCTTGATCTCTGAGGGGCCCCTGGGCTCTCTGATGGTTGAAGGTTCCCTGGACTCCTTGATCTCTGGTGGTCCCCTGAGCTCGCTAAGGGCTGAGGGTTCCCTGGGCTCTCTGATCTTTGTGGGATCCCTGGGCTCTGTGGTTGCTGGAGGTTCCCAGGGGCTTTGTGATGCCCTGGCTGCTGGAAGTTCCAGTAGCACTGGGGAATCTGGGGGCTCTTGGGCCTCTGAGGGCTTTCGGGGTGGTTCATGCTCTCTGGCTGCTCCGGACTTCTGGAGCTCTGGTATCTGGGCCTGGAGGGCAGCATTTTCTTCCACGAGCCTCTTCACTTGAGCCTGCAGAATTTCATTCTCCAATTTCAGAGCAACATAGGAAGCTGCTAAGTCCTCTACCATCTTTTGAGGAAACTGGCCTGGTTTGGCAATTTGCTACCAAGAGAGATTGAGTAGCTGCTTGTGAGGTCTTTGCTGAAAGCGGCTCACAGGCAGACGTCAGGCTCAGTGACTTTTCCAAGGGGTGGGGATTTGGACCCAGCCAAGGCTGATTACCAAGAGGTCACTGGGAGCCTCAGAGCTCAGCACCGGGAGGTGTGAGACACACTGTGAAGAGAGAGGGAGCTGAGGATCAGAAACTGTGGAAAGCACTCATTCTATATAAATCAACAAAATCTGTCCAACTCTGCTTGGTTTCTTTTACCACAAGCTCATGTTCAAGAACTGGGGTATATATACTTGCTCTGACCTCATGACATTTTACTAGCACATGACCCAGACTGTACATGTCAGTTTGCATTCTTTTGAAACTTCACATTATATCAGAAACAATTGCCCCATATACCTTTGCTTTAAATCGTTTTTAATTTCTAGTGTCTGCCTAATATTTCACTGTAACATTTGGATGTTAGCAGCTGCTTTCAGCGACCAAATCAGATGTTTTGAGCGATATGGAGATTTTAGGTTCGGTGGTGGGGCTAACTCAAGAGATATTTTGAGAGACTAGCACAGGAATTGGGCGTGGGGATGCTCTTTCTCACACCTCAGAAATCATACCACACAAGTAACCACACACAATCAGACACAGAAGAAACAAGCAAAAGTTAAATAAATAAATAAATAAATAAGCATACATATATACATATTCAGCAGACACATGCATATTATTTATAAAATGCCTAAAAATAGTTAAGAAAATACTCTTTATAGATGTACATTACCATTTAGAGATGCGGGGCTGGAGCTCTGCTGTCTGCGTAGCCATCGCTGAGGAGAGCAGTGTGTGAATGGCTGTGGAGGCTTGCCTTTTCTGCACACACTGAACTCAAACAAACACACCCACTCCCAGAACACGTTCCAACTCTCCTCTGTAACGTAGCTATTTTGAGTATGGAAGAGTGGTTTTTTTTTTTTCTTTTGACAGTACCTCACAGTTCCGAGCTAGAAGGAAAGTAGGATGCTGCATCGATGTGAGGCAGCTTCGTGCACTCAGTCCCTGGTTACTTTAATAAATATTTGGTCAGGAAATTGGGAGTAATACCACTGCCCTTGTGAAAAGTTGCAAACATTTCTGAATGACCACAGTGGTTTGGGGCTTGATTTTTTTTTATGTCTGTCTCACGTAACTTACCCGTACTCTATCCACATTGGGTCGTTTGTTTAATTCTTACTTAGAGAGCAAACTACAGCCCTCTCTGTCCTTTCTCCTGCCTACCTACTCAGTCTCGACTGTCCCACCATGAAATATTTTCTTAGCATCTTTACCATGGACAGATCTAGGAAACTTATAATAGAGTAAGAATGCCAGAGAGGCAAACTTTTGATGGGCTACCTTGTAAAGTCCATGACTGATTCTGAATATACCTGCCCAGGGTTTTTCTGCCCACTTGAGCTGCTCAGATAGTTCCTGACAGCACACAGGTATCCCACTTTTACTGGTCTCTCCGTTTTCTCATGCCAAATCATAGTTTTATGCTGGGCATGGACCATGTGGCCATTTTAAGCAAGGACCAGGGACAGCTATTTTAATTGCAGCAATGAGTTAATATAAGGCTACTTCAAGTCACACAATAATTCAGCCATGGCCCAAAGTCTCTTTTAAATGTAGTCAGTTCCACTTATTAGCATAGTGGAATAAATCCTGGAGAAGGAATAGGCCTAAACCACAGTGCTGAATCTGAATGCAGAGGCTTTAAGAAGGAAAGTAAAATCACGTGCAGATTTAGTTTGTTCTGTATCTATCTTGTAATTACTTTAAAAGTAAACCATACATAAAAGCATCACCATTATCAGACAATTTATTCTATTTGTGCAAAAATTTTCAGAAAGCTGAAGCATTCTTTCCCATTTAGAAGAAAAAAAAATCACAGTTGATAATGCCTTCAATTAAAAAAAACAGAGAGATATAGTTATGACATTTGTTTTATTTTCTTATCATTAGTGAGTGGACAATTTGAGACATAATTTAATCTATTTAAGTTGTCTGATGGCCATACTTATACAAACTGACTAGCTTTACTGCTGCGATGTTTATGTGACTCTGATAGTTATTGAGAATTATAAAGCAATCTATACCCAAATTAAGGTTCTTCAAAGTGCTATGCTCTCTAGAATCTTGATTTTTTAATATTCAATACTCTTTTGCTATTAAATAATCATATATGCCATCCCCTTTATGCCTATCTATACTAAACTTGCACAGATTTGGTCATTTTCTTAGTCCTAAAATTTAGAGCCCAAACCTCAGTTTATGCAACTGTGAAATGGAGCCAATAATAGTATTTAACATTGTAGGAGTGGTGTGAATAATCAGTCACTATAATCCAAACTTTCAGGAAACAGATACAGGAGTATCAGGAGTTCAAGGCCTTTTTCAGCTACATAGTGATTTCCAGGCCAATTTGGGCTATGTAAAAACCTATCACAACACACACACACACACACACACACACACACACACACACACACACAAAATGAATGAATGAATGACATAATGTGTGTAAAATCCTTATCATAGTATGAAAGATAATCATACTTAATAAAAGTTAAGAGCAATAATAAGCCCTGTAACAGCAGTAACAATTTTAATTTATTGTTTTTAATCATTGTAGAATTATAGAATTGGATAGGTAAATGTTTCAGAATTGTTTGAGCAAGGATGCTTCATATGAAGAAACCTACAGCTCATAGACTGTACAGCATTAATTTTTCACCACTCCAGAGCTTTTATCTTTCCTTCCTGGTTGGGTCATGGATCATTTACTTTGCCAAATAATTCTCTTGAATTAGAACTGGAGGCACCTAAGCAGGAAGATGAGGTGATTAACATGGGGATTGTCGAGCAGCCAAGATAGATGTTTAAAAAGTCCACGGAGTAAAGCACCAAACAGTGCCTTGCCTAGAGGCATATTTATTCAGTGGGTAAACACAGGGACCTTTCTTCCCTGACTCCCCTTCACTAAAGAGCAAAGACCAAATTTCAACGTCCGTAAGTACAAGTTCCAAACTGCCTAAACATAGAGAATTATTCTCTTTTGAGTGGTTAAAAAAAGCTACACTGACTTTTGTCAAAATGCCTAAAGTGGTTTTAATATCCTGAATTAGTCAAGTAAGAATAGGAAAGTAAGAATAGGGAAGTAATCACATGCAAACGTTCATCATGTTCTCCTGCACTTTAATCCTCCTTACACTCACACATGATGGAGTTTGTGGAGTCTTTAAGATGGTTATGAAAACGTTTTAAGTAAGTGAAGTTTTGTTAACTAGTCAAATGAATATTTCAGGGAAAAAAGACAAATCTGTTCATTTTACAGATGTACAAAGCCTGCACAGTAATAAAAAATGTTCATGCTCAGTTATGTTAATAAGTTGCATATGTTGATTGTTAGCTTAGGAAGAAAGAGAAGGGAAAAGTTGTACGAGATGAAGTTCTACTTTGTACATTCCATTGTGAAGCATGATCTTATTTTGTTGGTAAATGCACATTCTGAAACATTTTAGACCCCTGGCAGTCTTTCTCCTTCAGGCTGGCTGGTCTGCAGCTTTAAGCAACTTAAGTTCCTGCTATTCTCTCTATTAACCCTGTGTAGAACCAACAGGGCAGGTTACCCCACAGGTCTCTGGCACAATGCCCAGTTCCCCCTTGGGGGCAGTCCCACCCTGGTGACTGTTGTGTTCAACATGTTATTCCTATGGTTACGTTAGAGCTTGCAGCGCTTTCTTAAATTTAACCCTTCATGTGCTTAGAACAAATTAAGTCCTTCCTTTTGATTGTCAGCAACACACTGATTACAATGTGTTAACACCAAGACAGTGATAATCACTTATTCCTTTAGCTGTTGAAAAGCCAAGGAAAAATTTCTTCCTTAATACAACAGGGATTCTGAGCACTTGCTTATAGGATGGAGACAGGTTTCATCTCAGGAGCATTCAAGGGAAGTCAAATTTTGTTGTCTTTAAGTCTTGGTTAGTGACATTTATCACCTTCCCATTTTATTTCTTGCCATACACATAAAAACCCTTTTATTTTGATCAGATGTCACCTGTGGAAGACCCAATTTGAAAGTCTTTAAAGAGAAATTTCTTGAGGACGTTATCATTTTTGTAGTATATTTTGAAAGAATGCCGACTTTTGACACTTTTTCTTGTTAGGAAAGCTATTGTAGGGTAAAGAGATGATTTTAGAGGCATACATCCAAGCAGCACTGTAGGGATACAGCAGGCTGCATTTATGTATATGTAAACATAATCAAAGAAAAGGAGATCATGAATCTGAAAGGGGAAAAACATGGGAAAGAGGGCTAGAGGGAAAAGGGGAGGGAGATAATGTAATTGTATTTTAGCTAAAATTTAAAAAATTTTAAAAAGATGGATGTAGTATAGTATTAGCATTAGTTAGCATACTTACGTTATGATTTCAGTTGAATGGCTTCATTAAACTCTGGTGATGGCTGACCTGGCTACAGCATTACAGGAAGGTTTTCTATAATCCAATCTTGGAGACGTGCATACTATGAGAGTCTGAACTTCTCTATTTGCTGCCATCTTCTCTCTACTGTCTTGTGACATTGGTTTGCCCAGAAAGTAATACCAAGTTCAAGCAATACCAAAGGGAGAAAAGAGCGGAACAAGATAGAGGAGAGGGAAGTGGTAGGTATAGGAATGGACAAGGAGAGGGAGTTGGGAAGGAGAGGAAGAGGAGAAAAGAGGAGAAGGAAAGTTTAGAAACAGTCTTTTAAAACTCAATAAATGACTGGCCAGACATGGTGGCACATGCCTGTAATCCCAGTAGCTTGGGAGGCTGGGGCAGGATTGTGTTTGAGAGTTCAAGGCCAGCATTCTGGGTATTGGGTTAAAACTCAACAAATGTATATTTTGTCATTTAAAGACAAAAATATTTATTTTTCAGTTCATTATTTTTTAAATTATGTAAAAGGAAATTTTATTTGTTCACTGATTAGGTTAGCATGTAAAAAACTTTTTTTTTTTTTTTTGGCTTTTCGAGACAGGGTTTCTCTGTGTAGCCCTGGTTGTCCTGGAACTCACTCTGTAGACCAGGCTGGCCTCGAACTCAGAAATCCACCTGCCTCTCCCTCCCAAGTTCTGGGATTAAAGGCGTGCGCCACCACTGCCCAGCAACATGTAAAAAAAATCAGGGCATGAGGCTTGTATGTTAGTTTCAGGTCTGCAGAATATTTAAAAAGAAGTGATATACTTTCAGTGAGGCATTTAGGGGTGAAAGATTAAGGAATGTGAATACCCAACTCTCTCTGTTTTGCTGTGTGAAATGTATTAAGTAGTAGTTTCGAGAGTGCTTTTGAAAAAAAACGTGCTATCAGAAAGACGATAGGGTTTGAGGTAAGGCAAGTCCACATCCAATTCCCAGTGCTGCTTTTTTTTTCACTAGCTGTGTAATTTCAGTCAAGTTATACAGTTTGTCTGAGATTCATTTTACCCATCTGGAGAGTAGGAAATAACAATTAGTAATTACTGAGTTGCTATGAAGATTGAAAACAATGCTAGTATTTAAAAATAGATATTTGCTGAACTGTAGTAGAAGATAAAAATCATATTTCTGGTTCAAAGGATTGTCATTGATTTTCTTGTCAGCTTATCTAGTGTACCTAAACAAAATTCCCCTCAAATATTTATGTATAAACTGAATACATGATTACTCCAATATAATTTGCTTTCCGTAGTGTAAACCCACATTCTTTCTTTCCCACTCTCTTTCTAGAAATAGTTACTGAATACTCAGGTAGTTAATTATACTATTCGGCACTGGTCTATACACACATGCCACCCGCCTCTGTGTGTGTGTTGTGTGATGTATATGCTTGGTGTGTGTATGTGCTAGATGCTGGATATAAAGATAATCCTACTTGGAGTTTTTTTGTCAAAGAACTCACTAGTTAGGAGAACAAAGTATGTACTTTGGTATTAATATGTAGCTAGCTGTTGTTGCTGGATGTTCTAGTGGAGGGGCAGAAAGGAGATAGAAAAAAATTGGGGTATTATTGTTAAAGGCAGTAGAAAGAAGTGTCAAGAAGAATCAAGAGAGACATTATAAAACAAGCTTTTGGGGTGGATTTAAGAAGAAGGTAAGATTTGAACATGTCCATATGGGGATAAAATCAGGATGAATGAAAACAAGAACATCCTTAGTGGAGAAAAGAGTTAAAACTAAGACGCAGAGGTTAGACAGTGTAGCCTGGGAATAGAGAAGCAGGAGTCCAATTTGGATGAAGTGCAGAGTACGTGAGGGAAGTGTATGAGTTCCCAGACATAATGCGATACAGAGACTCTCAAAGGGAAATGTGATATTTGGCAGAGATGACGGTAACATGCAAATGTTTTAAATATGTTTGGTTAAGAAATATGTGGTCCTGGCAATTTTTAACTTCTCGCTATATCATAATTTTCTAAAATACTAGCTCTTACTAGCATTCATTTGAAGATGCCAGATAGATTTTTTAAAATCTGCAGTATCAGCTGTTCTTCTCTTAATATTTTTATGAGCTTTTTAGTGTATATTTTCTTAACATTCTGTAATTCTGGGTCTGATTTTCTCATGTCAAATGTAGCATAACATGGTCCTGTTGGTTTAATTTTTTTCATCTCAATCACTTCCTCTTGGACATGTTTGCATAACTAGTTTCCATTTCTCTACTTCCTTCCATCCCATCCCTGCCATGATTTTGTTCTTGTCATTACTCTATTTGATTTTCTAGCACAGCTGTATCATCTAAACTAAGCGTTGTTCTCTGAGTGCGCCATGACAGAAAGATAGGCCCTCCTTTCTACACTCTGATTATTTCTTGGCTGAAAGAATGAAGCAGAAAATATCATTAGCAATGAGTCACATCAGATTCCTGGGACATTTGTACTTTTTCAGTGTATGCCAGCATGTGCAAATGGGAAAGATTGCACTGATGAGTTTGTTCTTTGTCAAGGACTGGGGGAAAAAGCCATTTTGGTTTTCTTCATTTCAAAAGAGAATAATTAATGAAAACAGTCCATGAAAGAGAATTTGAAAGAGAGCAAGGGCAATGAGGGGTGTATGGGAGTGTTTGAGACAGATGAAAGGGAAGGGAGAAATGATATTATAATCTCAAAAAAGACAAAGTGTGTATTGCAATTTCTTTGTTGTTGTTGTTGACTTTAAACCAAATACACAGTACTTATGGGGCTGCTTTCTCTTTCAGCATGTGTCTAACTGGGTTATGGTGCAATATAATCATGGGTTTGCATTGGATTTGATGACACAGTCACAAAAAAAACATTGCTATTTAGAAAGAACTTCACAGGAGCAGTTTTGGCAAGTTTCAGAAGAAATCATTAATGGTGGGGACTCTGAGTAGTGAGAATATAGGGACCTTTACATTTCCATGTTTTCATTTTTTTGTAGCAATTAGATTATTCATAAAATACGAGTAGGCCTTTCTTTCATGGGAAAAAAGCAACTCTACTGCTTTTAAGAATAGCTTGTTATTCAAAACCCTATAGCATGTAGTCCCAACCTTTCTCTATGGCAAGGCTTCCTTCTCACCACTGTTATGTACACTACCCTTTATTGGGACACTATCTCCCATGCAACACATTGTTCTTACATTTCTTCTCCTAGCTATCTCCCCTGCCTGGCTTTCCACAACTGCTTTTAGAAATCTGATCCTTTCTCAGCCTCCTCCAAGTAGCTTTTCATCATTTCCCTATCCACAGCTGCCTCTTTCTGTGGTTCTGTGCTAATGCTGCAAATGTAGCCACATGGCTTGTGATTCTTAGGAAGACATTATTTCCTGTTTCAGTATTCCATGGCCAGTTGCAGGAGCTGTATGATTTGGGGTATGTTCCTCCTTAGTGATCAATGATTTTATAAGTGCATTCTCACTTCTTTTTAATTTTTGATTTTGAGTCTGGACCTTACTAGATTACCAAGGCTTAGTTGATACTTGCTAGGTGTAAACTAGTTTGAACTCCCAATCTCATTTCAGCCTTCTGAATGCAGGGATTTACAGGTGCACACTTCTCTTCCAGGTAGTGACTTCCATTTCTAACAATCAGGATTATCATATTTGTGAAGGAACTTTTAAAGATTTTGCCATTACCCTTTTCCAATCCCCCAAGCTCTTACATTACTGCACATGATAGTTGCATTTCTGACAAACTTCGTATAAAATCATTTTAAAGTTTAATCTGCTTCTTTGGTTTGAGCTAAAGTCCAACTTTCCAGGAAATAGAAAGCTAGTTTTCCACTGATGAGGAACACAGATTTCAACATTTATCTTCTGTTGGCAGCATCATGTGTCCTTTTGGAGAAGAAAAAAAAAATTACCTGAGCGTATCTAAACTGAATGCAGATTTGGTGTTATCAAGTCTGATATTTGTAAGTGTCCTGACATCATATTTTAAGTAATTTGTCCTGAGGAACTTAACTTCTTAGAAATGATAAAGAATATTACTGTTTCCGTATATCAACCATGGTAATAATAACAACAGGATAAACAACAACTAATATTCTTGGTCATTTTGAATGTACCAGGTGCTATACTAAGCTATTAGCTCATGTAGTTTTCCAGCGACCATATGAGGCAGCTACTTTCACAAATGAGAACACTGAAGCCCTGAGAGACTAAATCATGTGCCAAGTGCCCATGAAGATGACACTTCATTTAGTCTCATCTGTCTTCATAATTCTTTGTTCTAAATTGCACTAGGCTGCCATGGTCTGCACACTCAGTAATCATGGCAAATTCCTTCCTTTCTGAATATTATTTCCTTGTATGTATTTGGTAAGGTTCTGCTGTTAGAATTTACAAAATGGCTTTCAATTGGCTCATTATTTCCTGATGATATGTTTTGATAACTTGAAACTTATTTTAAGGTTTGCTAGACGTACAGAGGTTCTACTAAAACAGTCCAGATGGCTGATTTCTCTTGAGAAGCTGGGAAGGCTGGATTTATCAGATCTGGATTCCTACATGACAAAAATCAACAGGAGCTGAGTAAACCGAGGCAAAGTGTTTTAGCTTTGGTAGACACTTCAGTTTTCAACACTTTCCCTACTTCTAAGGCATTATCTGTTCCTATTTGTTCTTCTGCTTTCTCTGACCCCTTGTATATTTAGTTCCTGAGTTCTAATCCACAATAGTTTTTTTGTAATTCCCTTCAAATCTCAACATTTAAGAGTTCTATTGGTAGCATATGTTATAGTTACTATGGATACACACAAAGAATGTAGGTGAATTCCAAATGAAAGAATCCAGAGACGAAGGAGTAAATGATATTATTTATATGAAATTCAAGAACAAGTATATTCAATCAATAGTGTTAGTGCTACATGTCTAAATAGTTGTCATCTCTGGGCAGAAGAGGATAATGACTAGAAAGAGAAACAGGAATCTAATGTGGGTATGCTTAATATATTGATCTGAGTGGCTGTCATATGTAAATATGACTGAAACTTTGTTCTTTGTAGCACGTACAAATTTCAAATTATATTTTGAGGAAGATGCCAGTAAAGCATTTAAAAAATCTTCTTACAACTTTCCTTAAAAGAGAATTCTGAAGATCTATGCTCCTGAGCCTTTGGATATCTAATTTTTAACCTGTACTGAGACCTTTAGGAAGGAGATACATCTGGTAACTTGTACTCTTTTCCTTTTTCTGACACATATACAATTTTGAATTGAGCTGAGTTACTGTGTAAGTGGGATCAAAAGAATAGAAACTCAAGCTCAACAAAAGCATTCTGAGCAAAAGTTTATTTTGGGGGCTTGCTTACAAGTATGCTCACGATTAGGGGAGAGGTGTGTTTAATTGAAGGGAATTAATTATCTGGAGAGTATTGTTGAGAAAACTGTTGGTTTAAAACAGTCATTCTAACTCTTTTTCAGAAGAGCTTAAGATGTTTGAACAAGTGTCATCATATTAGATTGTTTAAAGACTGGTAGGGTATGCATTGGTAGAATTCTCAGCTTCCTTCTAGTGGCAGAGTTCACTCTCTGCAGTGTCTGCTTTGGATATTTTTCCCCTGTGTGGTAGTTTCAGCTACCGGTATCCATAGCCTTCAGTGGCACAACCCCATCCTTGTTATTATAAGTTAGTTACAATTTCTGCTGAATTTCCAGCAATAACTTGTATTTCTCTACCTGTCTGTGTGCACACATGCTCACACTTGCCATGGGATATGTGGGAAGCTCAGAGGACATCTTTATAGATGAAGTTCTTTCTTTCAGAGTAGAACTAATTGTCTTCAGATGTGGGTAGCAAGTGTCTTTACCAGCTGAGCCATTTTCCTGGGCCATAATTTTCAGTTTAAAGGGATTCTTAGAAACCAATCTTTATTGCTTAACGTCCCCCCACCCACCCACCCCCAAAAAAAACCACCTCGGGACAGCTGCTATAGGGGAAGTGGAAAGAGATTTTTACTATAAAAGTATTTTGAGAGAAACAATTCAGGATTTTATATTACTGTATTCGTTGTGGAAGTGAAGAAATCTCTTTATTTCATTTCAGAAGCTTAGTAAACCAAGAGATGTCTGCTGGAGTAGCTAATGAGAATATAGAGAAAGATTCTTTTTTACCTTAATACATAAATACAGCCTGTTCAATCCATATAATTTTACTTGTATGTGTGTGTTTTCAGAGCTGACCATTTGCTGTTGCATAACCAGTTGGTGTGGTCTTCCCTGGAAAAGACTGTTTCTCTTGCTTTGAGCATTCGTTAATTGCCTGTAATTCTCTTTGTAGGGTTGACTTCGTATGAGCATTTCCTCTTCCATGTTAATATGTCCATTGGTGTTGTCTTTGGGTCATATGTTGGTTCAACTGCATGGGTGTAGCTTTTGACATTGCTAGGAGACAGAACCTTATATCAAACTCTTTGCTGATCTAGCTCTGCAATCTTCTACAATGATTCCTGAGCTTCAGGTGTAGGAGTTATGTTGTAGATGTTTTAGCTGGGGCTAGATTCCACATCTCTGCATTTTGATTGGTTGCAGCTTTCTGTAATGGTCTTCATCTGCTGAAAAAAGACGTTTCCTTGATGAAGGGCGAGGGCTACACTTATCTATGAGAATAAAGACTAATATTTAGAATGTAGTAAGGGATCATGTAGTTTAGTAAATTGAAACTTGAAGACTCTTTTTCAATATCCATGACTTCACTAGCCCTGGCCAGTTGGCTAGGTTTTCAGTACCAGACATGATTTCCCTTTTGTCAACTGGGTCTTGATTGGAACTGTTGGTTACCACCAAGGTATGTACACTACTACAGAATCCTTAAAGTTATAGTGCCATACTGATTATTGTTGTGGTACATGGGGATCATAGCTGGGTAGTACTGTTGGTTGCATCCCTCCTTTGGAAGCTTGCACAGTGACTTCTGGTACCATAAAAGCTAGTTCTTGGGGAGGAGGCTTTCAGGTAAGTTCCAGCTCCAGGCCTCTAGACAATGTGTCTGAAGTGTAGGATATTTTCAACAATTAGAGTTTACCTTCTACTTCTGGGGGACAGCCAAGGGCAATAGCTTGTAATGTTTTGTGAGTCTTCTTAGATAAACTTGACCAACAACTTAACAGAGGCTTCTCATGCCTGGGGTTGGGTTGTTGTTATTGTTGTTGTTGTTGTTAGATTATATCTACCTGTCTGTCTGTCTTTTGCTGAAGTATAGAACAGCCACTATTCTGTAAATCCATATCTTTTGTCAGCCATAGTGCAGGCCAAATTAAAAAGAAAAAATAGGCTCATTCTACCACCTATAGGAAGAGTTCAGAATCCCAGTTTCTACTATATTGTGGTACAAGATATTTAGTTTTCTTGGGTAAATTGCTTAGTTTTCTGATCTCTGCTACTCTTGCTTATAAGATGATAATGAGCAATAGTACGTTTCTTCTGGAAATACTACATGAAATACTCTATCTCCTAAGATAGCATGGGAAAATCCCTGAACATTGTGCTTGGAACATAGGAGTCTCTTGGTACCCATTGTCATCACTCTGGTTATTATGCCTTTGTATGTGACATAAATAATAAAGCTTATCACCAAAGTAGAGTTATTTTTAAATCCATCCCCCATCATAAATTACTTAGCTGTGTCTTAGAACTCTGTACACTGTTATGTAAAGTAGCAATAGTGGTATCTATCAAATGAGTTCAGAGAATGAAGTATCATCATTGCAATGATCATTTTGTTTAGAGTATTAAGGATAAAATCAGCAAGTTTGATGAAAGGCTGGGTGTTATATTCATCATTTCTTAAGAGCTCATCATATTCTGGATATAGTGCTCAGGCCTTTACATGAGTTATGTAGTGTGATACATACATAATATATGTTTGATGTAAATACTGTAATTGAGCTCAGTTTTTCCATTAAGAAAACTGAGGATTATAATTGTTATTTAAGGGCTGGAGAGATGGCGCAGCGGTTAGGAGCACTGATTGCTCTTCCAGAGGTCCTGAGTTCAATTCCCTGCAACCACATGGTGGCTCACAACCATCTGTAATGGGATCTGATGCCATCTT